>NC_133344.1:4892165-5044665 GCF_030506205.2 Paramisgurnus dabryanus
AGAGGTGGCGTTACTGGAGACAAACCTGAGGTCAAGATGAGATTTAGCAATGAAACGAGAGGTTTGTACAGCTTAAACATCATTTACCTGAATCAGACAACATCAAATCATTTCTAATCT
This sequence comes from Paramisgurnus dabryanus, assembly GCF_030506205.2. NCBI lineage: Eukaryota > Metazoa > Chordata > Actinopteri > Cypriniformes > Cobitidae > Paramisgurnus > Paramisgurnus dabryanus. Next base: position 4,892,286 of record NC_133344.1, read on the forward strand.
TACTCTCTGTGTGTGTTGTTTTGTCAGGATGTGGATTGTTGTGAATCTTCAGTGTATGTGACTGATGATGGGAGTCTGGATTCAGTGTGGATGAGCAGAGATCAGAGTCGCACACCACAGCCACTGCTGGACTGTTAAACTCATCGACTGCACGAACCTCATGATGAAGATTAAAACTGAACCCACAGAAATCAAAACTGAACCCACAGAAATCAAAACTGAACCCACAGAAATCAAATCTGAACCCACAGAAGAGGAAGATCGCACTGATGAAGATGATGATTTTATTCCATCAGGTATGTCTAATTATTGTTGTATTTTTAACAATTTTAACTGTCATGTGTGAGCACATGTTTTGGGTTTTCAGTCACAAAAAGACCCAAAAATGTAAGTTCTAAAATTTTAAAGGAGTTTAGGATATCTTTAATACTTAAAGGAACAGTATGTAGGATTGTGGCCAAAACTGGTATTGCAATCACAAAACGTGTGGCTAAAACTGGTACTGCAATCACACAGCTGGTGGCCAATATACCAAACGACAACATAAACATCAGTTGAGGGCTGCAACTCCACTTTTTAAATGAGAATATCCTGGCCGGACCGCTGTTGTGAGTGATATAAACATTTGAAATGAAAATGATTTCTTAATGTCTAGTGACATTTCAGGGCCATTTAATGATTAATTGATATAAATTTCTTACATACTGTTCCTTTAAAGCGGAAGTCCACCCTAAAACAACATTATGCTCCAACACTATATTTCATGACATGTAGTTGATTGTCCTGCCATCAAATGTACTAACTTCATATTAAAAATTAATGCTTTTAACTGCTACACTAACGGTGATTTACGGGTCGTCAAATCACCGGAAGAAAAATGCACAACTACATATTCTGAACGTTCTAAATGGGGGCGGGTCTTGAGGCGAGATGATTGACAGTAGATGATGTGTTCGTTTGCTGGTGTAGCAGCCGATCCTGTTCCCCTCGGAATGTCTGTTCCCTTTCTCGCTTTCTGTACACCCAGCTGTTTTTTCTTAACATTTATTTTATAGTTTTAATTGGTGTGAGCTGTATTAGTTTGTACAAACTCTGTACATATGCTATACCATACTAAAAAATAAAAATAAATAAAAAACAACCAGCTAATCTGCGATGCCTGCGCATGCTCTGTCAGCAGAAACGCTTTATCAACTGAAGGGGGAACAGACATTCCAAGGGGAAAAGGATCGGCTGCTACACCGGCTAACTTCAAGTTAACTTGAGTTGATTTGAGAGCAAGTTGAGCGGTAAAAGAAGTTAAGGCTTTAACTTTGTGTGGTGTCGCAAGAATCGACAGCCGGATGACGTCAAAGTACCGTGAGAGCGATTCGCGAAATCATACAGAGGAGTTTGCTTTTAAATCGCTCTCGCGGAACCATGACGTCATTCGGCTGTCGGTTCTTGAGGCGCAGCATGTAGTCGAACAAACCTGAAGACTGCATCGATCAGTGTTTAGTGGGTGGAGCTAATGATTCAGTTTCGCGCAGTGCATTCTGGTTAATTGAGTCCATCAAATACCGTTACGAAAATATCGCTTCAACACACTATCAATCTAATAATCGAAATCGTGCAAATTAATTTTTTTCTCATGTAAAATGCAAAATGGACATAATTACTCATGATAACAGGCTAAAATGTCTAGATTGGACTTCCCCTTTAATGAAGAACAGGCATGTAGGCTTAAAGGGTTAGTTCACCCCAAAAGTATAATTTTATCATAAATCACTTACCCGTGTGTCAACTAGGGATGCTCATATCAGTTAATTTTCCCGACCGACAACTGTAGCTTCTAAACCGAACATTAACCTTTAACTTATAAGATTTGAATATGAAATTGTCATTGAGTAAAAATACAGTTGACGGTTGTCTGTGAACTAGTAAAAACAAAAAAATTTATTTGAACGTGCAAACAGCAGCGACAGATCAACAACAGAACCAGGATTCATACATTATCAGATATTCACGCAACATTACCTTATTAAAAAGCACGCGATCGGTCCAGAGGATTAATATCCAAAGAGGGCAGATTGTCTCTGTTTCATCTACCACAGTGGTCATTTCTAAAGCGGGAGGCTTTTCAGAAAGTTTTGCTTTTGCGTCGTCTTTCTACGTTTGTTCAAAAAGAGAGATGTTTATGTTCAGGGTCAGAGGCCACCAGCGATAGTCTGTCCGGATGTGCGCGAGACGGACCGCGGCGGTTTCCCAATGTCAAGGATACTTCCTTGGCAGGACTAGTCCTTACAAGTCACTTCCTTTAGAGGCTAGGCGAGGCTCCTCTTAAGCATTCGGAGAACACGTTAAATGGAACAGGCTAGCAAGTGCAAGTCATTACGTCATTGCGTGATTGAAAGGTGTGCTTTTGGTGCTGCGCGCATAGGATTGTGGGTGATTTCGGCACGTGAAGAGCGCGGAGGATACACATATGCATCCTTTCCTGTATATGGGATATTTCTCGAACGAAGGACTCAGTCCTTGGCTGAAATTTCGAGGATCCTCGACATTGGAACAGTCCTTCGACGGACGTCGATGACGTAGCATTCTCGAAATTCTGGCTTCCAAGGATCTTTCCTTGACATTGAGAAACAGCTCTTGTCATCTTGCGCGGACACGTTCAGCTTCCAAACACGCATACAAATGATTTCTCATACAAATTATTAGACCGTCAGGGCAGCAATAATTTGTGTCATTTACAGGACATTCACAAATTAAAGATAGAAAAGTGGCGAAATGTCTGTCGGCTCATGACGACACGCACCATGTATTAACAAATATTTTTTTATTTTAACTGATAATTAATCGGTCATAAATTCTTACCTTCGGTTAACGGTTAAACGGTCAATGTGAGCATCCCTAGTGTCAACCCCAAGTGCTCCAATTGTCTTCAGAACACATTTTTTGATATTTTTGATAAAAACCACCATATGGTTCCCATTTAGTTATTTTTTGGGACCCAAAAACATTACTATTCCCAGAACGTTTCCTGTAGGTTTTTTAAAAAATAATGAAAAAACTTTAATAGCATAATGGATGACCTTTAGCTCCAAGGGCAGCTCTGTAAATGCCCACTACTCCGCGCTGCTATCCATCAAATATTTAAAGGGGACATATTATGAAAATCTGACTTTTTCCATGTTTAAGTGCTATAATTGGGTCCCCAGTGCTTCTATCAACCTGGAAAATGTGAAAAAGATCAACCCAGTAACTTAGTTTTGGTAAACCATTCTCTGCAAGCATGTGAAAAAATAGGTAATTGTAATTTGGCTTCTATTGTGATGTCAGAATAGGATAATACTGCCCCCTTTATCTGCACTATCCAACCACAGCACAGCCATTAGGTGCAGAGAGAAAGTTAGATACAGAAAATAATTCACAGCGATTTTGCTGCAAAATTAGGCCGATTAATAGGCAGGCGCATCTGCGGGCACCTAAGCGTTGTTGTAGAACTCGTGACGCAGCGCTGCCTCTTGCTGCAAGCAGATCGCTCCCGTGTGTGTGCAGCCATGCCTTGTTCACAAACAGCTTTAGTAAACAATGGCGGGATCGCGCGAATTAAGCAGCCAGTACAACAGCGCGACGGGCTTATGTCTCGCGGTGCCCTGTCCGTGCAAAGATTAGGCTCATTTCATGTGATTAATGAGTGATGATGATCTTTCTTTGCGTGACAGAGAGAGCTGAGCCGCACGCTTTCTGTCTTTAAACTGTCTCCCTGCTTTTATTACTCAAAACAAAACTGACTCGATGGCGAAAGGTCGGAAGACCAAATCATATCCACCGAGGAAAGGTTTAACGTGTTGTTACAGTAACACTTTGTTTACAGTTTTCCGCTGCTCATCCTGGATTACAACACAATGTGTCCGATTCGCGAACTGACTCCTTTGAACGGATTCGTTTGAATGAACGGATTCGTTTGAATGAACGGTTGAAACAACAGATCTGTCCCAACACTAAACTCACAAGACGTCACTGTCAGCACAATCAGTCACTTATAGCACCTCAGAAATGAGAATGTAAATGTGTTTAGAAAGATTTGCCCTAAATAACAGTCTCAACTAAAAAACATAGACATTTACTATGTTAACTTTATGATGAATAAATAATTTATCAGGTCTTCCAAATAAGGATTTTATCCTACAAAGCAATAAAAGCCATGGTAAAAAACTGATCAAAGATGATGACAGCAGAGTGTCAGGTTATATCGGTGTCTGATAAATGCATGGTGCAGAGGAGGTTGTAAAACTCTTCAGAAAGACCAGTCATAATTTTTTTAAATACTTTGACTTAAATAGTGACATTTTTACATTTTAAATATCTGCTAATGATGAGAACATTTTGATTATTATGTACATATAGAAAATCGGCCAAACATATCGGCCATCGGCTGCCCTGATTTCTAAATATCGGCATCTGCCAGAGAAAAAGCATATCGGTCGACCTCTACAAACCACCATCATTTGCATTTTAAATGACACACCCAAAACGGCACACTTTTGCTCAGGCCTACAAAGTGGCAATTTTAACATGCTGTAATTAATTATCTGTGGGGTATTTTGAGTTAGAACTTCAATTACGCACTCTGGGGACACCAAAGGTTTAGTTTACATCGTAAAAAATCTCATAATATGTCCCCTTTAAGGAAATTAAATGAAAACATCAATAAATCCATATTCTTTATTAGTGCGCAAGTCGTACGAGCAACACTGCTGCAGCACGCACTTCTCTACTCTGCTCCTCCAGCATGAGCTTGCGAACTCGCTTCACGGTCATTTAATTTTACCTCAGAAACAAACATTATTTTACAGTTTTCTTTTCTCTCTTTCGTCATTTAGTAACTTAAATATGAGAGAACAAATATATGTTTTAGTGGTTTTCGATGGATTTTAACCTTTTTATGAAGAGAATATGATGTTAAAAGAAGCTTTTGATTGATTTAAAAACGGAGATAGCTAACGTTAGTGGGCTAAATAAACTGGGTTGTAAGATTTGTTAACTTTAATTCAATGTTTTATTTCTCTCTTTTTAGCTCAGCGTCTACATTATTTTTTATCTCTTTCTTTATTCAGCAACGTTTGACAAATGTTTGTAAACATGACAAATGATGTGACAAACAGTAAGAAAGTAAACTCTACCGTTTCACAGTACAATCAATAAAGCCACACAGGTGTAAGGGTTTATGACGAATCTCCGCAACAGCTCTACGACTAGGGCTGGGTATTGGCAATGGCCTCACAATAAGATACGTATCACGATATCATGATACGCTGTATCGCGGTACGATACAATGCGGTGCGTGCTGCGATACATTGCAATACTTTTCCTTTTTTTAATCAAAAATGTAAAATAATAGAGCTGATTTTTTTTTACTTTTTTTAAGCCAAAGTGTTTCCACACGTCTGCTTTGAAAGCTGCAGGTGTTTTAAAATTTTCTGCCATTTTCTTACTCTTGCTAATTTCTGAGACATTGGCCGAATGGCCGTATATGACAGACAACTGGACAGCGACAACTACAGCAGTGGCGGAGGAAGTTGTTTGAAGCAAACAGAGGGATTTGATGGGTTTTTAAAATATGGACAGTAGAGATCGAAATATCAATACACTATTGTGGAAACAAATTATCACGATAGTTAGCTGTATCTGTATTTTTGCATTGCCCTATCTACGACACATGGTATTCACGTCAGTGTCCGAAATTGCTCACTCATTTTCGTTCCCTTCTTCCCCATATAGTGGACTCGGTTGTCATTTTCTATATAGGTAATAGTGAATGAGTAAACGAGTGAGCGGTTTCGGACGCAGCTAATATTCTAAGTTCTAAGTTACGAATTTGGGATTTTCCTTAGTTGTTAGTTATAATCATCAAAATTAAAGAAATAAACATTTGAAATATAGCAGTCTGTGTGTAATGAAATCAAAGGGTGAAAATTTAAATATTTTTATTTAAAACACTCAAATAAAACTTAATTTTGAAGAAACTATGACAGAAAATGCTACACATACTAGATTATTAATGAAGTTTTTAACAGATAACTCTAACGGGAATAGCTGCGTGATAAAGTGAAACTAAAGGGTTAATAAACACAAACTGAAATAATTAGTAAACTTTATAATTGTTAATAGTCTCTAATAAGACAGTCTTTATGCAGTAAATCCGGTTTAAAAATGCGACATCCGAAGGATGCAGTCTTTTATTTGAGAAACGGCCAGCATTTCACCTCCACAAGAAATCCCTCGAGACGCATTTAATCTCGCGAGATCTCGTCACACCCCTAGTAGCCCAGAGAAGGCGGTGGTCAGCGGGCTGAGTGAACACTGACGTCCGATGGTGCATTTGGGTCTTGTCCAAATCTTTCTAAGCAAACGTTCAAAAAGGCGCTATATCTTTACTAATCGACTGCAGTTTGAATATTATACATATATATTCTCGACTGAACTAATCTTAAAACTACACTTTGTGACCAAGAAACGGTAATATTAAGAAATGGCCATTGCTTCTATTAAGTTATTATTACATTCAAAACAGCCAAAAGTATTACCTGTCATTCTGGTCTTCAAATCCGTGGTGGAAGAAAGTAGTTCCCCAACAAAGAGGCTTTTAAAATCATTCTGTTGTTGTTTTCTAGTTTTCTTTTTCAAACGTGTGCCGTCGAACTGTTGTATTAAAGCAATATCGCTCTCGGAGTCGTGTGACATAGCTCTATCATCACGGCTGTTATTGCCTCTGGCTAGGGGTGTCACGATTCTCCAAATCCTCGATTCGATTACATTTTCGATTCTGATGTCACGATTCAATTCGATTCTCGATTTTTAGATGATTTTTTTTTAAGACAAAAAATTATACAGGGTTCTTGCAGGTTTCAGCAAGTTAAGTTTAAGACCTTTTTAGGACCTGTTAAGACCATTATGAGTCAAATTTAAGACCAACACGACACATTACTAGAAGCATTCAAATGATCTCAGAAATTCTTAAAACGTTCTATTTTTATTGATTCAGTTATAGAAAAATATTAAATGACTGCAGTTTTAAAACAGATAATCAAAATACATGGAAATACATTATGCTTAACTCTATTAGACTGCGAGTGTTGGCGCCGACAAATTTTACCCATAGCCCTTTAGGAAGAGAATTCTGACAATGGAAGCACAAAAATGGCTCATAGTGAGCCATTGAAATACATTGATTTAGAGGCAAAGAGCTGTGATTTTTCTTAATTAAAAGTCAAGAAATGCATTGATTTACAATATTTATACATCACACTAATATGTGTAAGTAGTATTTTTATAAAATTCTATTAACAATGTTTTTTGACAAATAAAATTCACTAATATTAGATCAGTTAGTATGGTCAGCTGCTGGTTTGTGCCTAGTTTTACACTGCCTAATACAACTTTAAAGCTTTAAAATGCATCACACTCTGTAGTACGTAAGCTTATAGGGGATGTTTCCCAGACAGGGATAAGACTAGTTTTAAGAGCTTTCCAAACTTGAAAACAATTTGCACTGACATATCTTAAAATACATCAAAATGCACACAAGTAATGGTTTTAGTAAGGCATGTTTATTAAAACTAGTTATATGTCATAATTAAACTAAGGCCTAGTCCTGGTTTAAGCTAATCCCTGCCCGGGAAACCACCCCATAATGTTTAATGTACAACTGACTGTGTGCTGTGTATATATCGTGTGCCTGTTTATAAATATACAAAGAACAAAAGATCACTTTCAATTATTATTAATCCCTAAAAGCATTAATATATGCATTTTATTAATACAAGTTATTAATAAATTAATGTATTGCATTTAATTGAATACAGAATCACAGAGCCAAAAAAACATTCCACCCATAAGTTTTATGCATAAATATGCACTATATACCGCCATCAGGTTTAATAGCCTCTCTAATTACACAATAAGGGATGAATCTGCATTAAGAAAATGAAATTTACCATTAAAAGGCTGTTTGATATGTGTTGCTAACGTTATCCACTAAGACCGTTTCTCAATCCGAAGGCTATAGCCTCCGAAGGGTCGCATTTCTTATTTCAGAAATGGTCTTATTTCAGAATATTAACTTTGAAATTAACTTTAAAATATTGATTATTATTCTTAGTTAATCGTTAATTAATGTAATATGCTTATGACTTGCGAATGTAATGGTCAGTTAACTTAAATAAACCAGGCGAAGCCGTATGCAGCAGCCTGCCTATGCGAAAGGGCTCTGATCTACCGCTGTTCATTTAACCGTAACTCCTGAAGCATTTGCGCAATCAAAAAGTATGAATTGTTCCTAAAAGAAGACAATTGCACTTTTTTGAAATATATGGTTTAATACGGTACTTTCCGTCTGCCAATCGCTGCTGTTTGTGGAGAGCTGAAGGGAAAGCGCGTTAGGTTCGAGTGCATTGCAGCAGAGAGCAATATTAAAGTCTAAAATATAAAACTGTGTAACACTAAAGTTGACACGCTGTTGGTGGCTCGTGACTCGACGGCCCGACTGTTTAAGTTGATTTTCAATAAAGCAGCATTGATTTTTGTTCGCTTCTGTGTCCTCTATGTTTCAGAACCTGGCAAATGCTCAGGTAAGCCACATGCTTATAAATTACCCCGAAAAAGATTTTTGCTTATAAGTTTAAGGATTGTTTCTCGCCAAACCCACAGTAAACAGTCAGATCACAACCCCTGAAATATATCTTATGGCACTATTTGCATGGATTATGACAAAGGGCGGAACGTTTCTTTTTAGAGACCCACCATCATACACTTTCTGCCTCCGCCATTAAGTTAGTTCTTCAGCGTTTTAAATTACTATTTTATTTTCTGCCGACAACGCTTTTTGGGAATGAAAAGAGGTAAGAAATTTAAGACTTGGGTAAATTAAATTTAAGACCTGGGATAAAAATCTGGGTGTTTTTAAGACTTTTTAAGGCCTTAAATTTAACATTCTGAATTTTAGACTTTTTAAGACCCCGCGGGAACCCTGATTATATGCCATTATTATTATTATTATTATAGTTTTACATTAACATGCACATTGCGTGCTTTTCCTCACATGGGGGTTTGTGGGCTTTACTTTACGCGAGAGATTTTGTAGAGAGAGAATTCCTTCTTGCACGCAGATAGACTTAATGCGCGCGTCTTGGACTCCTATTATCTGAAATAAAAGCGGTGCGTCATAAGCAGCTGGCTGCGCTTCTCTCTGTCTCACGTGCACGCGCTCTCGCATCTGTCCAAAGTCTAAACATAAACTAAAGTAATAATCCTTACCTATGTGTTCAGTTTTATGCGTTTCAGGCGAGCTGAAGCAAACTATCCCTTTTGCTTAAAATATAACCGGCTGCATCTTTGTGGCTCTCTTGTGCACGTGCAGAGAGCTGCGCTCTGTCCGAAGGCAGATCACTAGGTAGTAATCCTGTTTATAATATGCATTTCAAGGAGTTGTAGCAATACATCCCTCGTGTTTAAAATATAAATCGCGTTCCGCTGGATGGATGTTTTTAAAGGCACTTCTGAGAGGTTTATTTTCCCCCGCTTGGCAAGCCGACCGGACGTGACATGGGGCGTGGCAGCATCGACGATCCCATTTTTTAATTCGAGGTTGTAACTTAATTTCGATCGATTTCGATTTAAAATCGAAATCATGACACCCTTACCTCTGGCATATATCACTGTCCTTCTCGAGCGATATTGCTTAAATATAATCTACTACTACTAATAAGGAACTCTGCAACACATGCTTCTACTACTCCTGACACTAAAACAAACAACCACAAGGTAGCGCGAGTTTCGAAACGCCTTTATCCAGATTCGATACTCCGACCGAACCAAGGCCTCTTTTGTCATTGGTTACGGGATTTCTACATAAACAACACAAGCTCTGAATCAAGGCTTCATTTGGCACCTGACTTCTGTCTATATGTGTGAATCTAGAAAAAGATACAGAATCTCAATTCTTCATCCTTATTGTTGTGTAAATAAGAGTGAAAAGACAATTTATTTGTTTCATGTTTCTTTCAGATGTGAAGAGTGATTCATGTCTGGATATAGAAATAACGTCCTCACAATCAAAAGAGCGACTGATGGCACAAACTCTTTCCTGCATCACCTGTGGAAAGACATTCAGCTCACAGAGACATTTAGAGAGACATGAGAGAAAACACACAGAACAGAAACTCTTCACCAGATCTGAGATCAGCTTTACTACCTTACAAGAGAAGAAACTTCATTCAGAAGACCACAGAGAGAAGAAGAAGAAGAAGTTTCACTGTGAGCAGTGTGGGAGGATTTGTGTCTCTTCCTCTGATCTAAATGTTCACATGAGGATACACAGTGGTGAAAAACCTTTCAACTGCACTGAATGTGGAAAATACTTCAGAACCAAACAAAATCTTAAAGTTCATCAGACAATTCACACTGGAGAAAAACCGTATGAGTGTCCTCGCTGTGAGAAGAGATTTAGCCTTAAACCTGTTCTGAAGAGACATGTGTTTTTACACATTGAGAGACCGTATCAGTGCAGTGAATGTGACAAAACCTTTAGGGATTCAGGTTCATTAAAAAAACACCAGAATATTCACTTTAAAGAGAAACTCTATCAGTGTTCACACTGTGATAAATGTTACAGTCATAAATATCAGCTGATAATCCATCAGAGAGTTCACACTGGAGAGAAACCTTATCACTGTAGTGTTTGTGGGAAGAGTTTTAGTGTAAAGGCTACCTTACTAAATCACCAGAGACTTCATACAGGTGAAAAACCTTTTAAATGCTCTCAGTGTGACAAGACGTTTACTTGTTCAAGTAACTTAAAAGCCCATCAAAGAGTTCATACTGGAGAAAAACCTTATCACTGTAGTGTCTGTGGGGACAGTTTTAGTGTAAAGGCTACCTTACTAAATCACCAGAGACTTCATACAGGTGAAAAACCTTTTAAATGCTCTCAGTGTGACAAGACGTTTACTTGTTCAACTAACTTAAAAGCCCATCAGAGAGTTCATACTGGAGAGAAACCTTATCACTGTAGTGTCTGTGGGAAGAGTTTTAGTCAACAGTCACACTTAAAAAATCACAAGAGACTCCATACAGGTTAAAAACCATTCAAATGCTCTCAGTGTGACGAGACTTTTTCTCAGTCAGGTTCCTTAAAATGCCATCAGAGAGTTCACACTGGAGAGAAACCTTAACACTAATGTTTGTGGGAAGAGTTCATCAAAAGTCAAACTTTGTAAAGCATCCGTGACCTTAAAGTTATGACATCAAAAACTTTTAAAGGTTTTAAATATCGTTAAAAAACAAGGAATTAAATAATAAACTAACAATTAAAAAAATAACCGTAAAATAAGAACAAATAATTAAATTATGAGTAATATCACAGATAAATACAACAGAACAAACATACAAATGAAATGCAATAGTGCTGCTCATGTTTTTAGATTGATTTAATAGTAGAACTGTATTATGGAGGACGAAAAATGACTTAAAGATCTTATATTTCAAACTTTCTAGAGTTTTATTTTAGGTTATGATGTTCTTAAAGGGATAGTTCACACAAAAATGAAAATTCTATCATCATTTACTCTAATGTTGTTACAAACCTCTATAAATGTCTTTGTTCTGATGAACATGAAGGAAGATATTTTGAGGAAAGTTTGAAATCAAGCCACTTGTGAGTCCCATTCGCTTCCATAGTATTATTTTTTCCTGCTATGAAAGTGTTGTTTTTAAAACACTGTTTAAAACACTGTGTTGACACTTGTTTTATGAGTGTAATACACCATTAAAATGTTGTTGATCTCAGTTTAATTTTAATTCGAGTTGTGTTGCACCACTTAAATTTAAACACACATTATTGTATATATATATATATGTTCATCATGTTTAAGAGCAAAACCGAGTAACTCTGTCCACTAATGTAAGTGGGTTTCTGCAAGTTCCTGTCTCATCTTGACACATGAAAGAAATTATCCAGGTAACTGTGGCCCTGGTACCTTTTGTTTCATTATTGATGGCCATTTGTTTATGCTTGGGCCAAGGGTCTGAGTAAAAGGTGAATGGTAAGCCTAAGGTGTGAACCCATTTCTATGATAATGAAATGGTCCGAGTGAGACAGTGGGTGAGATGATAAAGTTGATGGGATTAAGAGTTGGTGAAACTGAAGGATTGGGAGTGGCAGGGTTACTTCCTTTTAATGTCTTGATGTACAATGCTTTCAAAGTTGAGTGCTTGGTTTTCCATTTAGGGGGCTGCCCGCTAAAATGTGTATAAATGCAATGTAGGGCTGTAATTAAACTTGGTGACTGCAGCGCCTGGACTCTATGTTCTGATTTAAAGATCGTTTTCTGCAATAAAGACTACAGCTCGAGAAAATCCAAGTCTTCTGGTCTTCCATAAAAAGGTTTCCAACACGTTTTCATAATGTTTGAATTAGACGTTTAAAGAACATCATGAACATATCAAAATACAAACCGTGTATAGATCGGTTTCAACAGTAACAACATAAACAAGCGACTGTCGTGGTCTGCACGTAACTTCCGGTAAACTTTGCTAAGAATAAATAACAAAGTTCTTTAAACATAGTTTATTTATATAACAAGCAAAAAACAACACAACGATAACATAGTAAAGCAAAACATTTGTTTTTTTCGACGAGGCATTTGTTCAAGAGATCGGTTTGGCAACTAGTCAGACCATTAAAAAAAAACGTGGATTGTGTCAGCGCACGTGCGTCCGATGAAACCGTCTATACATTGGTTTAAATTTATCTCCGCTTTATTAGTGTTTGTTTTATAGTGGTTGGCAGGGCTGGATTGGTAATCGGGCATACTGGGCATTTTATTGGTGGGCCGACATACATTTTTACCAAAGTAACATAAACACCTGGTTCTATATGGTCATGATGTTCTTTAAAATTATTTTTTCAAGTTTTAACAGCCAAACAATCCTCCTAAAAAAACAATAGACACCATCACAGAAATTCTATTGATTTTATATGGAATTTATTGGTTCTAATGGAATATGGCCCAAAACACACTACAGTGTAGTGATTTTAATGGTAAAAGCTAATGGTTCCTATTGGTATTTTAATGGAAACCATTAGAATCTTCTGTAACAGTTTTATTGAATTTTTTCAGCAGGGAAAACATATCACAAATGTTGCATTTTGGTCTGGTTTTGTTTTCGTAGTGAACAGATTTACGTTTTTTACTACCTAAACGCGGCAATTAGGTATTTTATAACATTTATAAAACGTCCTTTTTTGTTATTATTTAGGGTGTGGTTTTTAAAACGTTTTTAAAATGTTTGCTGCAACATTACCTTATTGAAAATACAACGTTGTCAAAATTTTGTGATTGTATTTTTAATCTGATAAAAATATATTTTGTCCTACCGTGTCCTATCTTTATGACTTTTAAATCTTGATGTTTCGTCTTTATTCTTCAGCAATTATATTCCCACCCTTTCTTTTCATTTTATACAATATTCGTGATGATTTCTGGCCATAATTGAGACGCCTTTTGTTAAATCCATTGTAAATCACTGAGCGTCTTCTGTCTCCAGTAACAGCAGGAGGCGCTGCAGCTCTTTAGTCCGCAGATAAACTCACTAAAGAAAGAAAGAAAGAAAGAAAGAGCGCTCGTGTGATGTGTTTGTGTATCCTCAGTGTTTTTCTTTCTTGCGTGTTTCATTTAGTTTAAACAGACTCTTGTTTCTGTGTATTTTAATGTTGAGATGTACTGTGCTGTAAATCCGAAGGAAGTGATCTGTCCATGCTGGATATATTGATGATTTCATTACAGAAATCTCTTAGCTGAAGAAAGAGGTGGCGTTACTGGAGACAAAGCTGAGGTCAAGAGGAGATTTAGCAATGAAACGAGAGGTTTGTACAGCTTAAACATCATTTATCTGAATCAGACAACATCAAATCATTTCTAATCTTACTGTCTGTGTGTGTTGTGTTGTCAGGATGTGGATTGTTGTGAATCTTCAGTGTATGTGACTGATGATGGGAGTCTGGATTCAGTGTGGATGAGCAGAGATCAGAGCCGCACACCACAGCCACTGCTGGACTCTAAACTCTCTGAAGAGAAATCCAGACACACACAGGACTCCGAGCTCAGTCTGACTTTACTCTGTTATACTGAGTCAAAGCCCACAGACACTCAGGACACTACAGTGTGTGACAGTAAACAGAGCTTACAGGAGGATCAAACCTCCACAGAGTCTCTGGATTCTGTCTGTAACGCTGGAGAACAGCAGCAGATCCTGCAGACCAAACTGAAGATGTGTTCAGTTAAACTCATCGACTGCACGAACCTCATGATGAAGATTAAAACTGAACACACAGAAATCAAATCTGAACCCACAGAAGAGGAAGATCCCACTGATGAAGATGATGATTTTATTCCATCAGGTATGTCTCCTTAATTATTGTTGTGTTTTTAACATTTTTAACTGGCATGTGAGCACCTATTTTGGGTTTTCAGGCTCAAACTCACTAATGAAAAGAACAAGAAATGTAAAAACTAAAATGTTAAAGGAGTTTAGGATATCTTTAATACTTTTTGAGCAACAGGCATGTAGACCTTAATCCCATAGAAAATCTATGGGGTATTGTGAAGAGGAAGATGTGATATGCCAGACCCAACCATGCAGAAGAGCTGAAGGCCACTAACAGAGCAACCTGGGCTCTCATAACACCTGCGGTGCGTTTCCCGAAAGCATTGTTAGCCAACTACTGTCGTAAGTTTCGTCGTTACTGACAAAGTCCAACGATTTGGTGTTTCCCGAAACCATAGTTCAAACGAACATTCGCAAGCAGCATTGCAAACTTGTGTGGTATGAACGACAGCTCTTCACCTGTCGTTAGAAGCATCGTTCCTTGTTGTTATAATATGTAGACTTACATTGATCATGCTTTTGATTAAAATAATCATGTGCACAGTGCACAGTCATACAAGCTTAAAGACCCTGGGGAATCCCTTGGAGGAGTGACGTAAGAGGGAACTTGCACATGAATTAAATATCTTGAAAATATAAACAAATAACTAAATCTATATGAAGATAATGAACTCTGCAACACTCTGCTTTTACTGACACTAAAACGCCACAACACCCACAAGGTGGCGCGAGTTTCGAAACTCCTTTATCCCGGTTTGATACTTAGACCAAACCGAGGCCTCGTTTGTCATTGGTTACGTGATTTCTACATAAACGACACAAGCCCTGAATCAAGGCTTCATCTGGCACACCCATTTATTCTTGACACGCGCTCCGAACCTTTGCTTCAAATATCCCATCACTAGCAGTGACCCAGTTGTAATAACAGAAATGACACCTGTCTTCTGTCTATATGTGTTAATCTAGAAAAAGATACAGAATCTCACTTCTTCATCCTTCTTTGTGTAAATAAGAGTGAAAAGACAATTTAATTGTTTCATGTTTCTTTCAGATGTGAAGAGTGATTCATGTTTGGATATAGAAATAACGTCCTCAACATCAAAAGAGCGACTGACAGCACAAACTCTTTCCTGCATCACCTGTGGAAAGACATTCAGCTCACAGAGACATTTAGAGAGACATGAGAGAAAACACACAGAACAGAAACTCTTCAACAGATCTGAGATCAGCTTTACTACCTTACAAGAGAAGAAACTTCATTCAGAAGACCACAGAGAGAAGAAGAAGAAGAAGAAGCAGTTTCACTGTGAGCAGTGTGGGAAGATTTGTGTCTCTTCCTCTAATCTAAATGATCACACGAGGACACACAGTGGTGAAAAGCCTTTCAACTGCACTGAATGTGGAAAATACTTCAAAACCAAACAAAATCTTAAAGTTCATCAGAGAATTCATACAGGAGAAAAACCTTTCAAATGCTCTCAGTGTGACATGACGTTTACTTCTTCAAGTAACTTAAAAGTCCATCAGAGAGTTCACACTGGAGAGAAACCTCATTACTGTAGTCTCTGTGGGAAGAGTTTTAGTCAATGGACTACCTTACTAAATCACAAGAGACTTCATACAGGTGAAAAACCTTACAAATGCTCTCAGTGTGACAAGACTTTTTCTCAGTCAGGTCACTTAAAAATCCATCAGAGACTTCATACTGGAGAGAAACCTTACGTCTGCACTCAATGTGGAATGAACTTCACTAATGTATCTCATTTAATAGTTCATCAGAGAGTTCACACTGGAGAGAAACCTCATCACTGTAGTGTCTGTGGGAAGAGTTTTAGACAAGCGGCTACATTACTATATCACAAGAGAGTTCATACAGGTGAAAAACTTTTCATATGCTCTCAGTGTGACAAGACGTTTACTTGTTCAAATAGCTTAAAAACCCATGAAAGAATTCATACTGGAGAGAAACCTCATCGCTGTAGTGTCTGTGGGAAGAGTTTTAGACAAGGGGCTTCATTACTAAATCACCAGAGAGTTCATACAGGAGGAAAACCTTTCGAATGCTCTCAGTGTGACAAGACGTTTGCTCAGTCAGGTCACTTGAAAGTCCATCAGAGAGTTCATACTGGAAAGAAACCTTAACATTGTAATGTTTGTGGGAAGAGTTAATCAACAGTCAAACCTTATGACACCAAAAACTTGTATAGATTTTGAAATATCAAACACAAATGAAATAAAACAGTCCTGTTTTTTCAGATTGATCTAACAGTACTGTATTATGGAGGACGAAAAATGACTTTTTTTTCATCGCTAGAAACATTTCTTTATTGTAAGTGCATTAACCAAACAAACGTCCATATCCTGATCTGATGCGGAAATGTTATACAGACAAGTACACAGCGAGAGTACCTTGGTTTCCTGTTTACAAACATTACAGGGTGCGCGCGCATCCTGGAGGCAGAAAGCCCGATTGGTGAGCTGGTCTGCCACTGCAACAACCTTAAGCACTGTAGCTTTCTTTATTGTTTGTATATAACTGCTGACTAAATAAAACTTGATTTTATTTGGATCTGTTTTTTCTGTCTTTAATTTTTCAGTGTTACTGTGATGCATGTGTGGCATGACACACAGAGGGCTGATAGAGTATATGTAGCGACTACGCCACCCTGGCACTTGGCCAGAGATAATAACTTGCACTTAGGCAACACAGGTTCCTGTACTAAAGAATTGGCAGAAGACGTGGGTAAAATAAGTATGAAATTTTATTAAATATAAAAAAGAGATGCCGCACACACACAATGAAATCACAAACACAATCAATTTAATAAGATGTACTACAGGTGACCTCCATCCTCAGACACCTCTATAGGTGTAAAAGCAGGAGCCGAGGCGTGACAGCAGGGAATAAGGGCACTAATAGGCCTCCACAGCACCGCACAATTTTGGTTACACCTGTGTGGAATCACTCACTCAAACACGTTAGTGTATGTGGTTTATGGGGACAGCTCCATAGACGCAATGCATTTTATACTGTCCAAACTGTTATATTCTATTCCCCTTACCTAACCCCAATGTCACAAAAACCTGTTGCCAGTCTTTAATCTATGAAAAACTACCATTTAGTATGTTTTTTTAGCTTTTCCGTTTATGGGGACACTGTCTGTGTCCCCGTAAACCACCTTTATAGCATAATAAACATGTCATTATACACTATTCATGTCCCCGTAAACCACATAAACCAACGCACGCACTCACACGCACGCACGCGCGCACGCACACACACACGCACACACACGCACACACACACACACACACACCCCCTCTGGACGATACTTCCCACGAAGCCCTGACTGTACAAATGTTAATCGCCCATAGACGCAACAAGTCTGTAATAAAGTTAAAAATAGAAACACATTAAACAGTGTACATACAAAATGTTTATTACGCTTAAAAACACGTACCAGTTGAATGAGCGATCCAGAAGCACAGATAAATACAAGGATAAGGCAGAAAGCTGCAGGCTCGCTGGGATTAGCGTGTACAGGGAAACAGGAGCCGTTGATACGAGACAACACGATCTATAATAAAATTAACAGTATCATACTGTTATGGGAATGAAGGACTCAAATGCAGGATAGCGGGAAAAAAGTCACAGTTTATTAATGCGGCCACAGGCAAAAGATAACGGCACCAACACAGACACAGATGAACAGAAAAATATCCAGGTGGCTGGAGAATGATAACTCAATAGTCCTCTGTGGCAGAGCAGAACGAAAAGGGCAGCGGGGTTCACAAGGCACCCGGAGAGAGCGAGAGGAGACCGATGCCAGCCAGCAGCACCACACAGGTACAATGCAAGTCTCTCTCGAGCCACAGTTCTGTGTATGACAAAACGCAGGGGGGTAATTCCAACAGCAACAAAGTAATCCTCACACACAAGACAGGACAGGACAGGAAATGGTAGATATAATTCCAGTACAGAAACGAACACGTCTGCATAGCTTAACAATCTGACAAAGGACAAAGACAGGGCACGATAGATAAAGCCTGGGTAAATGAGAGAAGATGAGGAACAGGTGGAGAGGGAGAGTGGAAACAGCTGCGGCTGAGAGTAATGAGAGCGGGCAATGTGTGTGTGTGTGTGAGAGTGTAGAGAAAGAGAGAGAAGGAAACTGGGCCATGACACATACAACCTACCATTTGGAACTATAGCACGGTTAGAACCAGAGGCGTCATGCCCATTGAAACTGAGGGGGCACGTGCCCCCTCGGATTTTTGAGCCAAATGGATTTTGCAAGCAACCTCAAAAATAAAAAAAAGCGTCCATTAATCTTTTAATCTGTTTAAAATGCCCAAATTATCAATTTTCTGCTGCATCCGTGTCAATTTCAGAGTTTTGATAGTGTATTGATCGTGTACATTACTTTATTCTGGCGGCAGTCGGTGCAGCCGCAAACGTCAGCGTCTGAGCGCGCTCACGAGCTTAGCTGTTGCTGCTCGACCTTATTAGCAGGGGCGGCGTTTGCGTATGGCAGTTGCCATACCCAAGCATTCAGACAAAACACCAGAAATCAACAGGCTATAATGAAGCTCATTAAAGATAATTTAAAATATTTTCAGTAGAACATATCTAAACATTGGAACATCACTAATAAGTATCATTTACACGTGTGTTCGACTTCATGCTATGACACTGGAACCGACAAGCGGATGACATCAACGTGCCGCGACAGCGGTTTGAAATCAAACTCTTCCGATGATTCGTCGAGTCACCCTCGCGGTACTTTGACGTCATCAGCCTGTCGTTCTTACAGCGCAGCTTGAAGTCGAACACAATCTATAGTGGGGTTCGCGCTGCAGGAGGTCTCATGATGACCGCTGCTTTAACAATCTTTATTTTCGCAAGTAAAATCCTTTTTTTGTTTTAACATTTAAACAGACTCATGGTTCTCGCCCACACTCGCGCTTTGCATATTGCATACATTATTCCAGAAGTAAAATGATTTGCTCTGTGGATAAATAAATATGTTCTCTTCCACTGGGGATTGTAACGCAGCCGAAGTGTATTGTATTAATTATTTGCGCGCATTTTTGAATATGGCCACTTGCGGAATAACCTGCACGACTACAAAAGGTAAAACTTGTTTTTGCATTTAGCTCTGTTTTACTAAGAATTTTATTTAGTGTTGGATAACTATGTGTGCTCTATCACATCATTTAAAAGTCTTTATTGTGTGTTTATAAGTGGATTTGGCGGTTGTCGTGACAAGATTTGTGAAGGGATGTCACAGTATGTTTTGTTTTGATATTATCTTGTTTTAGTTTATCTGTTGCTGGAGTTGTGCTTAGTTAAGAATTATTTGAAAAGCATTTTAAATAATCATGATTTCTATTGTTCTATTGTTGTTGTTTCATTTGTATTGCTTCCGCATTGTTGTCAGTAGTGTACATGCAGTCGTAGTATGCTTTTGTACAGGTTGGTGGAATATGTACACATATGTGGTTTTATAGATTAGTTATTTGAGAATGGCCTTGTACGAAGAATTTTTGCCATACCATAGCCTAGGTTTTCGTGAAACGCCGCCACTGATAAGTAGAGATTTCTAGATTCATCTTCTTGGCACAACGCCAAAGTTCGCCAGAGTTCACGGGGGCGCGGAATCACACATGTTAACATATAAGGTAAAATTTAATGCAAAAATCCGTTCCTCTAATAATTTTATCTAAACATATTTTTTTAAATCATTATTGAACATTAAAATCAATCACGTGGCTATAGCTTATGGCATTTTCGTTGTTTATATACTTTATGGATGTAAATTACATTAATTTCATAGGATAATGCAGTTGTTGTGCAAAATGCATTTATGACAGAATTAAACAAGTCATTAAACAAAACGTAAATAGAACACATGCCGTTTCAGATGTAAATATGATGCCAATATGTAATTAATCCGATTGAATAGTATTTGAAATGAAAGTTAGTCAACACTTTAATTTTGGAGGTTTTTGCACTATGGCAGGGGCGTTTAGAATGTTAGAAATGTAAGTGCCATGGAAAAGACTGAAAGTTCTATAATATAATTCGTTTGATGTATGTGTATGCGCAAATTTCTGTGAGCTTTGCACACTGTGCCCCCTTAAAAAAAATTGGTGCATGACGCCCCTGGTTAGAACTTAAAAACCACGTACCGTATGTGTGCGATCTCCCCACAAATCACGTACACAGCACTGTGCACCCGTGGGCTCACTCGAATAAAGAGATCTCACAGCACACAACGGCACTGGGTAACATCAGGCAACGGTCGGTACTGTTAAAGTCTCCTGCATACTCACTTCAAACTATACACAAACAGACGCATTGCAATTACACACGCCGTATTTACATGAAAAACCAATTAGAGCGGTTTCACTTACCTGCCGAGAGGGAACACGTCAACCAAGCACCAGTCGCAAGGTATGTCCAAATAAACAACTCTAGACAAGGAAAATATTAATAAGACACAGCACACTACCAACCCTCAACCAACATAACCAACACATACCTGACCGGCGACTCGAGATGACGCAGAAAGGGGCGTAACGCATAACACCATACTGCTTCGCAGTCAAATTTATACATCCCCCTGCCCAGTGATAGGCCGATCAATGAACAGGACGACCAACCAATCCAAAAGCAGGACGGGCTTTGCCAATCCTGTCACACATGCAGGGGCGTAGCAGCCATTTTAAAAGTGGGGGGGACAGTATGGTAATGTGACCTAAAGCTGATGTTCATAATAATACATTCTAAATAGAATACCAATTGGCATTTAACAGCACCCTAGTGGCAATTTTGGGAACATGCCATGATAGCTTACATGAACCTATTTTTGTGAAATCATACTCACAATTTAAAAATACTGCAGGACTTTGAAACCAATGTGAGACCATCAATAGCCTACTTTATTTTTATGAAATAAAGATATTTTATGATAGTTACAATATTTCAGTTACACTACATTTGTATTTTGATAAATATACAAATTACATCTACACTAATTTAATACAACATACATTTTATGAAAATATAGCAATAAAACCTAAATCAATGTATTTACAAGTTTTTAATATTTTCAAGATGGAAGTAAGTTCTTTAATCAAAACATGGCCGTGGGAAGTGAGGGTGCTGCGGGTGGGAGATTTCTTTTAAGTAAAAATATTCTGCACAATTTATATATTACTTATGAATATTTTAGGAGATTATTTTTGACACACGTAGGTTATTACGTGTATTTTGGGTTTTAATTTCATTACTGTCTGTGCCTACCCATCTCCGTGGCCTCATCCGAGCGCACTTTCTCTGCCTTGTCTTTTGAAGACATGGGTACGCAGCACCATGACCCAGAATAGACTAACACACCTTTGGCTAATGCATGCCCACACAGAAATTCGGAACTCCCTGGGCATTCGTCGCCTAGCTCATGAGAGACTTTGGACTCTATTATACAACCGGCGCAATGCGCGACGCGAGTGTCTTTTGCTAGAGTAAAGAGCGCGTTGATATTATGCGCAATGCGCATACAGTATTAACGGGATGACAACGCGGGTTTGCTTAGCACATACATGGATGCGAAGCAGGACAAAAACGCTTTTTAATATGAAAAAAGGATTAAAATGTAAAAGATTATTATTGAGTCTCTTTGACATAATTGATGACCGATTATGAGACGTTAGAAGGCGTAAAGAGCTGCTTTAGCTAAGTAAATAAATGCTTTACTTTAAACGAATGCATCTATTTTTTAAAAAAATTTAAATGCTACCCCACGAATTTATTGTATATAATGACTCTGTACCTGTGGATATGGTACGTTTGTAAATTCTTTATCTCTTGTTTGTAACAAATAAAGAATTTTTAGAGTACAAACCTTATATAAAGCCTAATATATTCTAAAAATGTAATTATACACCATGTATTTTTTTATAAAAGTATACAATATCAGAACGAAACCCATTATTATTTTTGTTCGAATTATAAGTTTAAAAAAAAGACAGTAATAGTACTATTTAGTAAAAAAAGATCTATATAAAAATATACTAGGTATGTTACTGTTAGAATATTTTACCACTGTTAATCGACGTGTGATTTAAAAACGAAAGTAAAATATGTTCGTCCGCATGGACATTAAAAATTGTGTTTAATTAATATTATGTTGTTATAATATTATATGTTGTATGTAAATATGTTCTATGTATGTTTATCTGAAGTTATAACGAAAGTAATTTCCCCTGGGATTATTAAAAGTATTTCTGCTTCTGATTAACAGGGGCGATTCCAGGATTTTATAAATGGGGGGGCACAGGGGGGACCAAGAACCAGTCAGGGGGGGCCAATCAAAAAATTCAAATGAAAATAAATACTGGTTTAGAAAATATTAAGCATGGTTCTTGTGCAATGCCACGTGCTCTAATATAGATGGTATTAATTTTTTGTATTTTGCGTGGATTAAACAACAGTTCTGTTCCAGAATAGTTCACTTTAAATAAATTGTCATAATTTACTCATCCTAAAGTTATTTCACACCTGTATGAGTTTTTCTTCTGCTGAACACAAAATAAAATATTTTGAAGAATCTTAGTAGCCAGAAAGTTGATGAACCCCATTGACTGCATGTTATTTTGTTCCTACATATGAAGTCAATGGAATCCATCAACTGATTTTGGTTACAGACATTCTTAACTCTTTTCTTTTTTGTGTTCAGCAGAAGAAAGAAACTCATACAGGTTTGAAACAAGTTTATGTATATGACCATTTAAATTAAGTGAACTGTTCCTTTAAGTACATTGCGTGTAGCTGGTATTAGTTAACATTCTGACATATCAGGATTTTGTTTTTCTACTCTGTCTGATCTGACTTTCATTGTTTATTAGCCTATATTGTATTTTAACACAACTGAATGCTATTTTTTACATATTATCTGTTCTGTTGTCAGACAACAAGAAAGAGTTTAAGCTAGTGACTAACACGACCCAATAACACCTCGTGTTTAATCCAACCAGCTGTTACTTTATACTGCTAAAATCCTAATTTAAATGTGACATTGTCTGATACAATTTACATTGAAGAGCTGATACGAGGTGATTTCGGATTACCTGTGTGTCTCATGCAAGGTTGCTCTTCTCATCTGATTGTGTTTATGAGCGCTTTTAATTTTAAATGCGAGTGATAGTTTTATTGTATATCGCGCATAGCAATTCAGCGCAAATTCAAAAATATCAGAGAATACTGTTAAGCGTGCGCGCGCATACCGCACCATAGGGAGGGAGAGAGAGAGCTCGTACACAGAGAACTGGTGTTTGTGTGTGTGGGGGAAAACACTAACCTTTCGTTAAGTCATAATACTCGATCAACCGTATTCTCTGTCAGTAACATCTGTTGGCTGTTAACTTTTACGTGAAAAGACAACAGAGGAACCCAGGTGGAAACACCGCCAACTTTTAACTCCTTCACTCAGTTTTAGAGAGGCACTGTCGAGGTTCCGCACGCAGCAGTGAGAAAGCGTGCACGCGAGAGAGAGAGAGAGAGAGAGAGAGAGAGAGAGAGAGAGAGGCGCTGCTGAGCGCTTGCAAAAGCACATGAAGCCGTTTTAAATAGTAAAATAAAATGTAAATGGTAATCATGGAAAATCTTTTTGATTTGTGCCAGTGTTGAGTCTGTGGCGGCTGTTGAGTCTGTGGCGGGGCGCCCTCCTTCTCGTTTGCACGAGTCTCAAATCAAACAGTGATTGACAACTGGTCCAATTGTGCGGTGGGTGTCGTGGTGTCTTTTTCCTCTTGTTTTAAAAACGCGCAACTACTGTGCTCGCTTCGCCTTCGCGTTCGAGCGAGTCAAATCAAACAGTGATTGACAACTGGTCCAATGGTATGGTGGGTGTCTGACAACTGGTCCAATGGTGTGATGGGTGTCATGGTATCTCTTTCCTCCTGTTTTAAAAACGAGCAACTACTCTGCTCGCTTCGTCTTCGCGTTCGCAGGAGTCTCAAATCAAACAGTGATTGACAGCTCTCTGGTCCAATGGTGCGGTGGGAATTTTCAGGTTGACAGTAAATCTAGCTGGCCCAATGAGATTGGAGGGGGGGCACCAGGGGGGGCCAATCATATTCCAAGGGGGGGCGGTGCCACCCCATGCCCCCCCTCTAGACACGCCCCTGCTGATTAATAGCGCATAAATTTATCTGATAACTGATGATGTCTGTGTGTTTCAGACCCTGGCTGTGTGCACTGAAGTGTATATAACAATAAAGTAGTAAAAATGTATTTATTTTTAAAATGTATTTAGGCCTATAGGCTCATAGGTTTTTGTTAAAAAAAAAATTTTTCACAGCACCCCCTGTCCAAAATGACTTCCAGCGGCCCTGAATCAAAACATCAAAACAACTTTTTACAATTAAACTAGATTATCTTTAATCCTGTTGCTCCATTACTTTAAACTTTGTTTTAAATCTCAGTGAGTTCAAATACATTTTCTACAATTAAATATGTGGCTAAATCATCAGAAACAGACACCGCGAGCGTGGTGGCACTATTCAAAGATGCGTTTATTACGGTTGCTTATTATAACGTCTCAACAGAGTGAGTTTGACGGTTTAAAATATTACTTAACACTACCAGTGACAGCTCCCGATGCTCGTATGCGCTTCTCCTCTGTCACGCGCTCCAGTCAGAAACTGAGAGCAGTCAATGAACGGACACACGGCGGTGCTTCATGACAAATGCGTCGCGTCGGCACATCTTGTTCATTCATTATATCACAATAACTGAGCTTCGCAATATTTCCTGCCACATTGCTTCGTTAATCAATACAATTGATTGTTTTAAAAGATCGTCAAATGTTTTTATTTGAATAAGATCTTTAGAATCGATTACCGATGTATAGTGATTTATAATAGGCTACAAAAAAATATATTACATTTGCCTGCATAAACGGTTTATTTTCTTTATGAATGACAACGTCAACATTTGTTGCTGTTTAATTACATCGGCAGATTCATCAGCGCAGATGATGGGTTTAACATAAATAAGTTTTAATCTATATTATAAGATTTGTAAGCTGTGTTTAAATGTAAGTGGTGCAACACAACTCGAATTAAAATTAAACTGAGATAAACAAACCATATTTTAGCTCTAAACTCTGCTTATTTTAATCTGTGCAACCCACGCTGAATCCTGCGCAGCGTGACGAGGTCCATAGTGTATTTTAACTACAGTAGGTTAAATCATAACATGAAAACTTTATCGCGTAATTTGTGTCATCACGCCATACTGCAACATTATCTAACGTGTGTTTGAAAAAATGATGTAGGCTAATCGTCCTTTGCTATTTTCTGGAGTGCATTTTATCCCAGACGGCGTAATAGCAAAAGTGAATGAACAAACGAAACTTCACAAGAGCAACAAGAGATTTGAAGCTCATGCAGACACGCTCTGTGATTGGCTGAATGTTAGTTCACTCAAATCTAAGTAACAAATCAAAGAACACTGTACATGACGCACTGCGCTGTTGCTCGCCAGAGCTCGCCTCCGTCTCTCATTAAAAATGTATGACTTCTGGCCACTTTGATGCTTGGTGGCCTTGTGAACGCACAGTAAAAGTGGGGGGTCGTGACCCCCCGTCCCCCCCGGTTGCTACGCCCCTGCACACATGTATGAATTATCATGTTAGGCTAGTAACGTAATAGTCGCATCTACTGGTATGTTAAACATCAGCACCCAGCACTGGTTCTGTTGGTACTATTTTCCACGCAACAACTCCTTGACATTTTGACTTACAGACACCGTTACTAGCCTACAACACAAGGGACGTCTTTCTTTCTGCCTCTCGGTTGTGTGCGCAAGCAGTGATGATGTCACAGAGAAATCCATTTATACATATGAAAATAAAGGCTTTAAACTTCAACTGCACTTTTCATCTGCATATTCAATAATTTAAAATAATTTCTTTAGTTCCTTTAAAAAATAATCTTTTATTTTAGAGGAGAAAAGAAAACAGTAGAATTCATCATCTTTAAACGTAAGTAATATGAGAAAAATTAACAACACACCAGGAATGCTAGAAAAGAACCAGTTTAGACATGTATTTGTAGTAAACAAATAGGCAATCCATCAGCTTTACTGCATGTTTATTTTTCATAAGGGAGTAGGCAACCTGACTATTGTTAAGATAAAATGTTTCACTCACTTGGCTTGTTTTACTCACATTCACATTGCTTTATGTAAAGCCAGGATATGAGGTCTCTCTCTCCACCTTGTGGTGGAAAATCTGGATTCGGACATTCTTGCCGGCATCCCCTTTATAGAATGTAATGACATTGTGTCCGCCCTGCTAAACGTCACGTCTGTGTGGGGTCAAACACTTAGGAGTATGGCGACAATCTGATGTACGAAGATGGACATGCTATTCGGGGTGCTCATGTACTTTTTGCCACTTCATCTCAAACTGTGTGGCCAGGGGACTTTGTTGAACTGGAGCTTCCAGCAGAACTAGCATACGTTAGGGAGCAGCTTGCTGTCGAGCCACATGAGGGCTGTAAGCACGGGCTTGCCCCGTCGATGTTTGTGGGGATTTAGGGTAAAATCAGAATTCCCAACTTAACCAATGTTCCACAGGGCGTCAAGAAATACAATCACGTATGCCGCATTCGTATGACCTACATTACAGACTCACGACCCATGCAGACCATAGCAGAAGCTTTTCAGGCTTCCAGTGTTAAGTCTGGTCCGCCCAACCCTACAACGTTCTCTGACCTGATCTCATTAGACCCTAACGGCATCATGACAGCAGACATTAGAGAGAAGTTTCAAAAGGTCCATAGGGAATTCAACGAGGTCTTTTTATCACAGTTTAAAGGCTAAAATGGCACTGCTGGCCCCTTTCAAGCTAGGGTGAACATGGGGCCTGTCCAACCGCCCCAACGGAAGGGAGGGGTCCCACAGTACTCCAGGGGCCAATTACAAGATCTGCAAGCTCAGTTTGATGCATTGGAATCTCTAGGCGTTTTCCGAAAGCCAGAAGACATTGACGGCGATGTTGAATATGTTAACCCATCACTTCTCATCCAAAAGTCTAATGGGGGTTTCCGTCTTGTCACGGTATTTGCTGATGTCGGTCTTATAGCAAACCCCAGCCCTCGCTTATGCCAAACGTTGATGCCACATTGCGTCAGATAGCTCAGTGGAGGTATATTGTTGCAGCTAGGGCTGCAGCTATCGATTCTTTTTGTAATCGATTAATCTAGCACTGAATCGATCGATTAATCGAGTAATCGGATAAAATTTTTGTGTGTGATTTTAAAGAACCAAAACAAATAATGCATAACGAAAATGACGTGGCTGTAAAATGTTCAAGCATTTGGCTTTTATTTTTAAAAAAAACAGAGGTATTGACATTTGGCTCCAAAAAATAAGCCTATTTATTTCAATTTTTACCCATTTAGTGTTTATAAGTGCCAGTGCCAACAATTAAGCACTTTAATTTATTAATATGCACAACAGGTTTCATGCTGTAATCTAATCCTGACATCAAAGTAAATATCTGGTTTATGTAGATTTCTACACCTGTAGCATTTACCATTTGGCTTCTAACAATAATATATAATTTCTTGGGTGAGCCTATTTGCTATGGTAACAACCTGTGTGTGTGCGCGTACGTGCACCTGTGTTTGTGTGCACGTGTGCTGTGCGTGAGGAAGAGTGACACCCCAGTCAGACCAGTTGCTTCATTGCAATAGAACGCTGCATTTGGTTTGCATCACTTGCATTGCGGTGCATTTTAGGTTAAGAATCCGTTCGAAAAATAACAACATCACGTCCCACAGTGAATGAATGCATGCTGAAATTATTGTTGCGTGGCTACATAAAAGTTAAGCATATGTGATGCATTGGGCGATCGGTCTGACTCGCTTGAGAGAGAGACGAGGCTGCCCGCGTGTGTGTGAAGGCGGGGGCCCTTTTTTAAGCTATACTCTCTTGCAATTGAACGTGAATACGTTTACTACTTAAAAACATCAAAGCTAAACATCATTTCTAGTCAAACCGCATAACGACATCGCTACAAATACAGTATGGGATCAAAATCAGCGAAAGCTACGTTACCTTGATTCAGCGACGCTTGGTGAAACAGCAGTGGATGTTTTTGGTTCAGATGCTGAATGTAAGGTAATGATAAGAATGTTATGATCCCAAACTTTAGACATTCTCTCTCTGCCGTTTATGGACATATTTCTTCTCCGCCATTGCGCCAACTAAATTCAAAATGTATCACGCGCTATGATGTGCTTTTTGAACATTGAACACGGTCCGTGTGAATCTGATCTCGGGGCGTGTAGTGCGTGTCATAGGAATTTAACAAGGCTTCGAGGCAGAATTTTTGCATCGAGGAATTTTTTGAATCAAGTTAATCGAGTAACTCAATGAATCGTTTCAGCCCTAGTCGCAACTCACCCAAGCTTTCTACCAAATCCCACTTTCCAGGCCATCTATGAAGCACTTTAGGATGGTCACACCATTTAAAGGTGTCTGTGTTTATCCCAGATATGCCTGGCTCAAAAACCGCGTTGGCAGAATTGGCCTGTGTGGTGCTCGGCGACCTCCTTCAACAGGGAGAGGTGGCCAAGGTTGCGGATGATCTGTATTGCTGCGGCAACACCCATGAAGATCTTCTTGTGGTGTTGAAAAAGGTCCTGGCAGCCCTCTGGGCATGCGATTTATGCTTATCTCTCAGTAAGACTGTCGTTGCTCCAGTATAGACCACTATATTGGGGTGGGTTTGATATCAAGGTACTATCCGGGCTAGTTCTCACCGCATTACAACTTTGGCCTCATGCAATTCTCTGCAAGCCCACATGTTACTACTTTCTTGTCAACTGCTTTGCTAATAGAGCCACACGGCTGTCTATTCAGGCAGAGTGTTCTGATCTCCGCAGGGTGCATGCTCATCTTTGGCAGGGTAAACATCCATCGAAGAGAGTCACCAATGTGAGAGATGAAAAGAGATATTTGAACACTGTCACCATGGCAAATGATGGCCTTTTAGTTGTATGGCATAATGCACCACTGTCAAACACCACTGAATGCATTGTTGTCCGTGTTGCATGGTTTGCTTATGGTTTGCACATTAGGCTAGATCACCCCTCTGTGCATCAGTTGAGACTTGTTGTCTGCCGGTACTTCTATGCGTGGGACATTAACTCTGCCATCCAACTCACTAGTAAAGGATTTCATCAATTTGCTGCACTGGCGAAGACCCCGGTATTCGCTGTTGAACAGTCCAGCGGTGACCCGTCAGAGACAGTTGGGTCTACCTTTGCTGCTGATGTTCTAAGGCGTGAACATAAATTCATTCTGGTTGGTCAGGAGTGTGTGACATCATACACAGCTGCATTGTTGATTGATGATAAGCGGAGGGATACTTTGCAGGATGGTCTTATACGCCTCTGTGTCGACCTACATCCAGTCGATGGCCCTTTTGCTGTAGTTAGAACTGACCCAGCTCCTGGTTTCTCTGCACTAGCCAAGGATGCCGTGCTTGCTCAATACAGGTTGGCCATTGAAGTGGGCAATACTAAAAATGTCTATAAAAAGGCCCATATATCTAGTAAAAGGCCATCCAGGAGCTACAAGGTGAGATTTTGTGTCTGGAACTGCACTGCGGGCCGTTACCCCTGTGTTACTGTCTGTGGCTGTCGCTTGGTTGAATAGTCGTATTCATCAGCCCATGAGATGCTGTTGCAGAGTAATCAGTTCTCGCATGACCAGTTACCAGTATGTGACCGGGACCTGATTACCTTGCAGTATGAGCAGCGTCTGTCTAACCACCCTTACAGTGTGAAGTTGAAGGCACCTTGGAGTTGGGGTGCACCTAGCCCAGACATTAGCTTAGATTACCTTGTGCATTTATACAGTGACCGCAATAAGTCTCGGACTCACAGCCGATATCTTTTGCTTTGCACCATGCACCGTTGGAACCATGTCCATAAGTTTACAGGCTCCCAGCTGCGGCGTGCGCCATATAGGGTTCGCTTGTCTGACTGCTATAAAGTTTACTCTTTTTCAGGTGCCACGGGTCAATGTGACGATGCTGCTGTGTCGGATAGAGATGGGGAGGTCGGTGTGCAGATTGTTGTCCTCCCTTATGCGGTCCCGATATCCCTTTGGCGATTGCTGAGCCTGCTTTCCTTTCGAGGTCTGACGACTGCGGGCACCAGGAGGCTACCCTGTTCGGTGGAAGTCCCGTGTCGTAAGATGGACCCTTTCTCTTCATCCCAGTGCAGGCTCCCTGGTGGTCTGGCCGTCTTCGTAGGCTCCCCGTCAAGTTTCAGGATTTTTAGTTGGAGTCATCAGGGCTGTCTTTGCATTCTAAGTTGTGTTATTGAGTTGTCTTGGTGTTCTGCGTGTGTCCATGAGTGTCTTTTGTGCTGTTGCACTGCACTGCTGGTCCACCCGGTGTTCCTTGTATTGTTTTGTGCTTTCCTTTTGTTTTCCTTATTCCCGCAGGCAAATGTGCCGGCGTTTGTGTTCAGGAGGAAAAATGGGCGGCGGCAGTATGTGGTGTGTGACGTGATTCCTGACGTTGTACACAAGCACGCGGATCAGGGCGGTGCTTTGATTACGCTCCACATGTGGTTGTTGCTGTGTATGCCGCTGCCATTAAAGTCTGAACTAAACAGTTCTCTCACGTCAACGGTTCATTGCATTGCATCTTTACACTGGCACAACACATCAGGTGGGGGCGATTTTGCACAACCTCACGACACTACGTATGACAGCACAGAGAAGTTCAGGTTATGAAATGTTATGGCTGGCGATTGAAATTAAACCACCTAATCTACCTCAACTCCTAAATTAATTTAGATTTATGTTTAACTTGTGCAAAAGCCAATCCACACGGAGAGAAAAAAAACTCCACATGATGCACTGCCTTTCTCAGAAACAGCTTTCTAATATCTATAGATTACACATGTCAGCATTGGTAGTTTGACCATTGTTATTAGATTTTCAAAGTGGCCTTTATTTTCTCCACTGAAATCTAAAGTGCATGTTGAATGTGCAGATGAATGAAATGTGTAAGAAAAACTGATGCTGATGTTCTCAGATCAGATTCAGGGAAGCGTCACACTGAGAAACATCAGCACCAGCACATCCGGCTTGTATCAGTGCACTGCGTCAAACATCATAGGAAAAAGCACCCATCTCCTTAACCTGCAGGTTGTATCACGTAAGTGTGTAAGGAGAGACATTACAGACACAAAGACTGTCACATGATCAGAAATGAAGTCTGATCACAGCTCTGTCTCATATCACAGCTCAGACATAGAGTGTGGGTCTGATCATCGGCACCATCGCCACGAGCGTTATGGCTGTGATCATCTGATGTCTGCTGATCACGCTCTTCTAATGGAGAAATTATAACAAATATGAGGAAGATCCCAATGAGATCAGGTGACTCTTTATCATCGCAATCAACTTGATTTCATTTGCCAGATGTGTTTCTGTAACTCAAATTACATCTTTTCAATTTCAATTCCTCAGCTTACCAACAAATGAAGAAGAACTTGATATTACAGAAAGTACCGTATTTTTTGGTCTATAAGCCACTGTTTTTTCATAACTTGGCTGGTCCTGCGTCTTACAGTCAGGTGCGCCTTTTAAGTCAGTATGAATTAATTTTGACATTTATAAGGCAAGAGACAACATTATCGTCTACAGCGCGAGAGTCCGCCATATGCGGCTTCTGTATTCATGTAATTTAATGGATTCAGTGATGTGGAATGACGAGTATGCGAACTTCACGCTAGTTGGCTTGTTCAGTTCATTTAGCCTATTCAACCTTCCAGGTAAGTTCTGTATGCTATGGTTTATCGTTTAAATAACTGATAATATTACTTTAATGTACAGACATCGATTTAGGCTGCTGTTCTGTCTGCTATTGTTTAGTTGAATAACTTGCCTTTCCAGATTAAATGTCTGTTCTTCGGCTTGGATTTTTTAAAATAATTTTCTGAATAAACGCGACGTATAGTCCACTGCGACTTATATATGTTATTTCGTCTAAATGACGCATTTTTTAATGATGCGGCTTATACTCCGGTGATACTGTTAGAGAAAAAATTAAATCACGCAACCGCCTGCTATACGATATCACATTAGAGAGCACATAACTAACCCGATCAACTCCTATTTATTACAAAACTAAACAAGATTGCTCAAAAATCATCTAAAACAACGACATGTTCAATACTAATCCTACCAATCTATTAAAAGAGACGATTGTATTTATGCACAAGATTGATGGATAAGCTGTTTGTTTCAAAAATTGAACAAAGCTGTTCTTCAATTTGTATGTTTTCCATTTTAATGTTCAGCATATGAGGCAGCTGCTGCTTGCACATGGGGCATAGACTTTAGGTGTGTTCGAGATCATCCGGCGCTGCGCAGACCGATCGGCGAGGTTTGCCGCTTGCAGTCGAGGGAGGAACGGAAGACGGAGCCGTCAAGCCGGACACCTGCTGCTTGCCGTAGTGACGTGTGCGCCGTGTTTCCTTGTTTTTAATCGCAAATGAAGTGAATTAAAAGCTGAATTTGATAAAAACAAACCTTTTAATAAAAAGTTGCAACCAGAAACATTTTATAGCGAATATTTTAATTGCTGCTTATACTGTATACCCGAAAATAACGGGAAACAAGCCTATATTATTAAAATACCAACAGAGTTTGTTAATTTCATTTTTATTTTAATACACGACACAATATAACATATTTAAGCATATTAAAGTGTTTTTTCCTGTTTTAAAACATGAATTTATAACGTTTATTAGTGGAACTAAAGGTTGGATTAAACTTGAAACTCACGTGATCATTGTCATCAATGAGGCGACCAATCACGTAAAGCTGTTACGTCATCACAACTCCGGGCAGCCGCTCTGGAGAAGCTGCACCGGCTAAGCTGCACCGGCTAAGCTAGCCGGCTACTCTCGAAACGCTCTAGCGGTACTTAAAAACCATATGACACAATCACGTGCCTGCAGCGCCAGCTGAAGTCGGACAAAAATACTAACCGGAATGCACTGCTTCAAGTCAGCCGCCGATCGGTCTGCGCAGCGCCGCATGAAGTCGAAAACACCTTTTTTCTTACATTTTGATTAAATTTTCTAATTGGCTGCATATTATGTCATGGATATATATTTTAATGCATACTGCAGTCCCTTTTGTCTTGCTCTCTCAGATGTTTCACCTGTTAGCCAAACATTACTAATTATTTCCTTGGGAGTGTCTGACACTGGTGCATACATACTGTCATAGACTTGCCAGGCACGAAAGCTTTACAGGCGTAGCAACAGTACTAAGCAGAGCGGGGCTTAACTAATTCCTTGCAATTAGTTGATGCTTCATTTATTATAAATTGGGTAAGAACGCCACCTAGTGGATAATAGCAGAATTGTAGATTACCATAAAATCTTATCAGGGAAGTGTTTTCTCTTAATTGACTTCATATCTCATCAATGGCAGGGAAAAAGTTAAAACATGACTATGTGGCCACTGTTTTAAAGAAAAACGTTAAAGGTTTCCAACACAAGGGAAAGCAAAGTTTTGCTAGAGAACTCAAAACCTGTTAAAATAAAATGTCCTCTCGTCCCAAATATTGTCCACTACTATGTCCTCTGGGGGCTCTGTACTTGTATGGCTGGAAATCCTTACAAGCTTTTGTATAAAGTAATAACTAAATAAAAAGAAAGAAAATAAAGAAAAAAGTTTTTAATGTCATAAAGATAGGAACAGGAAAAATACAATTATGCTAAGATTAAGAATACAAGCATAAAACCCTGAATTTAAAAACGTTGTAAAAATAACTTATTGGTACATTTTCTTTAAGCAGTCAACAAATATAAATATCACATCTGTTCACTACGAAAACAAACCAGACTAAAATGCAACATTGTGTTTAGGTGTTAAAATAACGTAATCATAACGTTTAAAGAACATCATGAAAATACCAAAATACAACCAGGTGTTTATGCTACTTTGGTTTAAATGTATGGCAGCCCACCAAGAAAATGACCGGTATGCCTGATTACCAATCCAGCCCTACCTACCATTATAAAACAAAACACTATTAATAAAGCTTTATTAATACGGGGCATTTTCTTGGTGGGCCGACATACATTTAAACCAAAGTAACATTAAAACCTGGTTGTATTTTGGTCATGACGTTCTTTAAACGTCTTATTCTGAGGTGGTTAGTTTAACAACTAAACAAAACGTCTCACAAATGTTGCATTTTGGTCTGGTTTGGTTTTCGTAATGTGAGCAGACGTGATTTACGTTTTTTACTACAAAAAAAAAAAACGTGTCGATTAGGTATTTTACAACGTTTTTAAAATGTCCTTTTTGTTTTTATGTAGGGTGTGATTTTTAAAAAGTTGTTAAAATGTTATGTTGCAACATTGCCTTATTACAATGAAATACAATGTTGTGAAAAGTTTGTGATTGTATTGTTAATCTGATCATAATCTCTTTGTCCTACGGTGTCCTATCTTTATGACTTTAAAAGTTTTATGTTTTGTTTTATTCTTCAGCAATTATTTCCCCACCACTTCTTTTCATTTAGTCATTACTTTATACAATAGTTTGTGATGATTTCTGGCAATAATTGAGACGCATACTTGTTTTGCTAAATCCATTGTAAAGCAGTGAGAGTTTTCTCTCTCCAGTACAGCAGGAGGCGCTGCAGCTCTTTAGACCGCAGATAAACTCACTAAAGAAAGAAAGAAAGAAAGAAAGAGAGCGCGTGTGATGTGTTTGTGTATCCTCAGTGTTTTTCTCTCTTGCGTGTTTCATTGAGTGTAAACAGAGTCTTGTCTCGGTGTATTTAAGTGTTGAGACGTTGATGATGAGATGTGCTGTAAATCAGTATGAACTGATCTGTCCATGCTGGATATATTGATGATTTCATCACAGAAATCTCTCAGCTGAAGAAAGAGGTGGCGTTACTAGAGACAAAGCTGAGGTCAAGAGGAGATTTAACAATGAATCGAGAGGTTTGTACAGCTTAAACATCATTTACCTGAATCAGACAACATCAGATCATTTCTAATCTTACTGTCTGTGTGTGTGTTGTGTTGTCAGGATGTGGATTGTTGTGAATCTTCAGTGTATGTGACTGATGATGGGAGTCTGGATTCAGTGCGGATGAGCAGAGATCAGAGCCGCACACCACAGCCACTGCTGGACTCTAAACTCTCTGAAGAGAAATCCAGACACACACAGGACTCCGAGCTCAGTCTGACTTTACTCTGTTATACTGAGTCAAAGCCCACAGACACTCAGGACACTACAGTGTGTGACAGTAAACAGAGCTTACAGGAGGATCAAACCTCCACAGAGTCTCTGGATTCTGTCTGTAACGCTGGAGAACAGCAGCAGATCCTGCAGACCAAACTGAAGATGTGTTCAGTTAAACTCATCGACTGCACGAACCTCATGATGAAGATTAAAACTGAACCCACAGAAATCAAAACTGAACCCACAGAAATCAAAACTGAACCCACAGAAATCAAAACTGAACCCACAGAAATCAAAACGGAACCCACAGAAGAGGAAGAGCGCATTGATGAAGATGATGATTTTATTCCATCAGGTATGTCTCCTTAATTGTTGTATTTTTAACAATTTTAACATTGTGAGCACATGTTTTGGGTTTTCAGTCACAAAAATACCCCCCAAAAATGTAAGTACTACAATTTTAAAGGAGTTTAGGATATCTTTAAAACTTATTGAGAAACAGAATATGTGGGTGATTCTCACGAAAACTTGGAAACGAAAATGTCAAGCATGAAAATGTAAAAATTGCTTAAATTTACTTTTTTTTTCCCACCAGACATTAGAAACAAAGTCTGAAGTATATGGGAACGTTAATTTAAAAAATTTTACTTATCATTTAACACTTTTTGTAACATAATTTCAAAAATAAGTCCTAAAAAATCTCATTACCGCAACAGTCAGAAAACATCAACACTGTTAGAAAAGCTAATATATTTTCACATTTTTAAAAATTGATTATTAATAGTCATGCACAGTAAATTGAAATTCTGAAATAATATTTCTTTTAAATTTAACGTTTTTTTTTATTTTGTTTTATTTAGCTCATATACCGCAACACCTTCCACAATTTATTTTGTAAATAAATATTTTTATATTTTATATTTCGAAGAAACCTGACACATTTTCAAAATGACATGACAAACCTGAAAGAACATAATTTGGAGATTCTGCACAAGCATTTAAAATCAAAGTATTATGCTTCTATTAATGAAATTAACATTTAAAGGGGCCATGGCATGAAAATCTGACTTTTTCCATGTTTAAGTGCTATTATTGGGTCCCTAGTGCTGCTATCAACCTAGAAAATATGAAAAAGATCAACCCAGTAACTTAGTTTTGGTGAACCATTCTCTACAAGCACTTGAAAAAATAGGTCGTTGAAAATTGGCTCTTCTTATGATGTCATAAGGAGCTCTTATTATAATAAAACCACCCCTTAATCCAACCACAGCACTGCTATTTAGTGCAGAGAGAAAATAATTCACAGAACAATTGAGTTTCAATTTCAACAAACCACCATCATTGTGATCAGTGTTTGAATTTCATCTGCTCATGTGCATTTTAAAGGACACACCCAAAACGGCACATTTTTGCACACACCTACAAAGTGGCAATTTTAACATGCTATAATAAATTATTTATATGGTATTTTGAGCTAAAACTTCACATATGTGCTCTGGGGACACCAAAGATTTATTTGACATCTTAAAAAAGTCCTGTGACATGGCCCCTTTAATAAGCATCTGTTGCAGTAATGATACATAGGTTTCGGAAATGAGGTTAATTATTTCGGTAATGAGAATACGTGTACTAGCCTGAGATTTTGTTAAAAACAAATTTTAAAGTAGAAAGTCTGATAATATTTACAGCATCATGCGTTCAAGTTCAAAACTGTTTTATTGTGTAGTCTTTGAAAAAAATATTAAAGACAAAACATGAGAACAGGAAGGCTTATATTAATATTCCTTTGTGTCATATTTAAGTCCCCATTTATGCATTTAACATACTGAAATAAGATGGTCTTGATGACATATGCTGCCTACAAATGCGAGCTCTGAAGGCTGCAGCCATCGGATTGAGAAATGGCCAGCTAATGTCAGCTGGATATCACAAAACATTTGTGTAAATAAGATGAAATATATTTCCTTGCTGGATATGATTTGGTCTTCTGACATTTTACCATTCTGTATCTGTTTTGATGAGAGAGAGAGAGAGAGAGAGAGAGAGAGAGAGAGAGAGAGAGAGAGAGAGAGAGAGAGAGAGAGAGAAACAGGCCCACCCAATTCACACGAGCTCTGTGTGCTCTGCTTGGGGCTTCTCCACCCAAAGGCGGCAATTGTTGGCTCAGGGTGTCCCTTATTGTGAGGATCTCCCTATGAAGGTGCTCAGGACCCGGCTCAACATCACCCTTGGAGGTTTCTTACTGCAGTGTCCCACTGCCGGCAAAGAGCCGCTGGTGGTCGTCCTCCCCTCGCTCAACCGGTTCAGTTTGTCGCCGAGAGCCTGTGTCCTGAACCGGGAGCCGCCAGGTCTGTTTCCTTTGGGTTTCCGGCGGAGGAAGATGAGATGTCTCTGACATCGTTGGATGGAGACTGGGACCAGGCTCCATGTGGTGCATCAGACACACAGCCATCCTTCTACAAGGAACTGGTGCGCATTCTCTTCAAAGCCATGCAGGACTTGGAGATTGAGTGGAGCACCCCACAAGAACCCCAGAGAAGCAAGCTTGACTTTTGTTTTCTTCACTCAGGCCGCCCTGCTGATGCTCGGAGGAAAGTCACCAAAGCGTGGGCTACCCCTCCCCCCATTTTTTTTCTTAGGTAGGCTACCTGTGTATTCCCCCCATCAAGGACGCTGTGGCTGCTCACCTCTGCCCCTTGTTCACTTCCTTGGATGGTGTGGCACAGCTTTGAGGGTAGTAAAGCCTCATGACAGCACACCTGTCCGAAAAAGCATACCCGCGCCGAGAGAGGCTCTGTCTGCATTGCACACTATGGTGGTCCTACAGATCTTTTAGGCGCAGGTGCTTAAGGCTCTGGATGAGGGCAGCATGGATCTAAATACCTTCAGGGATCTGAGAATGGCTACGGATTTCACGCTAAGGGCCACGAAGACCACTCATGGTGGTCATGCACAGTCACGCCTGTTTCTCCATCCGGCCTGTTTGGCGACACGGTGGGCACAATCACAGAGCATTTCTCGGAAGCGGTGAAGAGCTGTAAGGCTATGAGCCACTTCCTACCTCATCCCCCTGTGTCTCATGGACCAGAACCGGTGGTGCATCACAAGAGTCCCTGGCACAAATCCTCCAGTATATGATGCAGAAACTGGGTCCTGGGGGACTGCC
The DNA here is from genome assembly GCF_030506205.2 of Paramisgurnus dabryanus. Lineage (NCBI taxonomy): Eukaryota > Metazoa > Chordata > Actinopteri > Cypriniformes > Cobitidae > Paramisgurnus > Paramisgurnus dabryanus. Next base: position 4,931,198 of record NC_133344.1, read on the forward strand.
GTCCAGGACGAAGCCGCTCAAAAACAGAGCATTTTTCTCCTCAGTTGGTTTTGTGTTGCTCGCCCCAGGGCCCGTCCTCACATAAGCATCTACAACACCCCCCCCCCACTCTCGAACACCACCCACATACTGTAGTGTGTTTTTTGCTCATTACACCTGCTAGTAACATCTCCAAACCTAACCTCTCTCTCTCCTTCCTTCTGTACTCCTCGAACCATTCTGGGTTAAGTTTCTCCCTGAACTTTGTCAACCTGGCCTTTGCTAAAGCTTTTTTTCTCACTTGCTGACTGTCTACAATGAAGCATCATAAAGCAAAATATCAAACATTGTTATAACATTTTAAATTTATATTAAATTCATAAGAGATATTTAAATGTAATCAACAATATGCTTAAATTCTCATTTCCGAAACAGAAGTTCTCTTTACCGCAACTGCTATTAAATGGTTGCGGTATATGAGAATGGTGTTGCGGAGGATGAGGTACCCCAGTATGTTTTGCTAAAAATAGAGATGCCACGTAGGCTTTGCTCATTTTTTATTCAGTGCATATAATTAGACTTTAATAAAGAACATTTTCATAAAAAATTGTAAATCAAACAATTTTCGAAATGTAGAAAACTACCTGTTTCGGTAATGATAATCAAAATGTCGTGTAAGCATTCTGACAAGAGAATATTTCAAATTTAACTGGAAAGATATAAAGAGATGATCTTACCTGGTAGCCATCTTCAAGTACCTGGTCCATGTGCTTGGTCACTCAAAATCAAACTTTATTAAAATTCTGTATGTGTGCTTAAACTGTTCTCAAAAAGTGTTGCGGAGGATGAGAACATCAGGGATGGACACATCAATTTCCTAATTTTTCTTCATTATTATTATACATGAATATTCAGTAAATTATTTTTCTGTCATCTAAAGTAGTCTAGCAAAACATCCATTTATTTTTTTTCTAAATATTTTTGTTTTAATATGTTTAAATTACAGCATAACGCATGTTCAAACACAGCCGGATGCATTGCGGTAATGAAAATTTCAGCAGAAAATGAGATAAAATTGACAAATTATAAATTCTTATGTTAAAATCACACATTGTGCAAGGTAGAACACAGTATTGTGTTAATTCTGAGGCTTTTTAATATTACTGTATTACACATTTTATATCTAAAATCATTAGTGCCGTGGTGTTTCAATGGTTTTGTGAGAATCACCCATGTAGGCTTATACCACGGGTCTGTTGAATGCTGTATTCTGATTGGCTGAGAAATGTTCCGTGGGTCTGCATTAATTTCTGGTAACCGCACACCTAACTTTTTTTTAAGCGGGGTCTTAAAAAGTCTTAAAAAGTCTAAAATTCAGAATGTTAAATTTAAGGCCTTAAAAAGTCTTAAAAACACCCAGATTTTTATCCCAGGTCTTAAATTTAATTTACCCAAGTCTTAAATTTCTTACTAATGTTCATTCCCAAAAAGCGCTGTCTGCAGAATATAAAATAGTAATTTAAAACGCTGAAGAACTAACTTAATCAGTGGCGGAGGCAGAAAGTGTATAAAGGTGGGTCTCGAAAAAGAAACGTTCCGCACTGTGCCATGAGCTATATTTCAGGTGTTGTGATCTGACTGTATACTGTGGGTTTGGCGAAAAACAATCCTTACATTTAGTTTTGTATAAGCAAAAATCTTTTTCGGGGTAATTTATAAGCCCGTGGCTTACCTGAGCATTTGCCAGGTTCTGAAACACAGAGGACACAAAAGCGAACAAAAACAACGCTGCTTTATTGAAAATCAACTTACAGTCGGGCCGTCGAGTCACGAGCCACCAACAGCGTGTCAACTTTAGTGTTACACAGTTTTATATTTTAGACTTTAATATTGCTCTTTGCTGCGATGCACTTGAACCTAACGCGCTTTCCCTTCAGCTCTCCACAAACAGCAGCGATTGGCAGACGGAAAGCAAGAAAGTACCGTAATAAACCATATATTTCAAAAAAGTGCAATTGTCTTCTTTTAGGAACAATTCAAACTTTTTGATGGCGCAAATGCTTCAGGAGTTACGGTTAAATGAACAGCGGTAGAATCAGAGCCCTTTCGCATATGCAGGCTGCTGCATACGGCATCGCCTGGTTTATTTAAGTTTACTGAGCATTACATTCGCAAGTCATAAGCATATTACAACAATTAACGATTAACTAAGAATAATAATCAATATTTTAAAGTTAATTTCAAAGTTAATATTCTGAAATAAGACGTATCCATCTTAGAAATGCAACCCTTCGGAGGCTACAGCCTTTGGATTGAGAAACGGTCTTAGTGGATAACGTTAGCAACACATATCAAACAGCCTTTTAATGGTAAATTTCATTTTCTTAATGCAGATTAATCTGTTATTGTGTAATTAGAGAGGCTACTAAACCTGATGGCGGTATAGTGCATATTTATGCATAAAACGTATGGGTGGAGTGTTTTTTTTTTTTGCTTTGTGATTCTGTATTCAATAAAATGCAATACATTAATTTATTAATAACTTGTTTTATTATTAATGCTTTTAGGGATTAATAATAATTGAAAGTGATCTTTTGTTCTTTGTATATTTATAAGGCACAAGATAGGCCTACACAGCACACAGTCAGTTGTACATTATAAACATGCATAAACATTATGGGGTGGTTTCCTGGGCAGGGATTAGCTTAAACCAGGACTAGGCCTTAGTTTAATTATGACATATAACTAGCTTTAATAAACATGCCTTACTAAAACCATTACTTGTGTGCATTTTGATGTATTTTAAGATATGTCAGTGCAAATTGTTTTCAAGTTTGGAAAGCTCTTAAAACTAGTCTAATCCCTGTCTGGGAAAAATTCCCTATAAGCTTACGTACTAGTGTGATGCACTAGTGTGATGCATTTTAAAGCTTTAAAGTTGTATGAGGCAGTGTAAAACTAGGCACAAACCAGCTGCTGACCATGCAAACTGATCTAATATTAGTGGATTTTATTTATCAAAAAACATTGTTGATAGAATTTTATAAAAATACTACTTACAAATATTAGTGTGATGTATAAATATTGTAAATCAATGCATTTCTTGACTATTTATTAAGAAAAATCACAGCTCTTTGCCTCTAACTCAATGTATTTCAATGGCTCACTATGAGCCATTTTGGGGTTCCATTGTCAGAATTCTCTTCCTAAAGGGCTATGGGTAGAATTTGTCGGCGCCAACACTCGCGGTCTAATAGAGTTAAGCATAATGTATTTCCATGTATTTTGATTATCTGTTTTAAAACTGCGTTCATTTGATATTTTTCTATAACTGAATCAATAAAAATAGAACGTTTTGAGAATTTCTGAGATCATTTGAATGCCTCTGTGTCGTACTGGTCTTAAATTTTACTCATAATGGTCTTAAAAGGTCTTAAAAAGGTCTTAAATTTAACTTGCTGAAACCTGCAAGAACCCTGTATAATGGATGGCCTTTACTCAGACAACTACGTATGCCCACTGCTCCGTGAGTGTTAACTACTGCTGCTATCCATCAAATTTTTAAGGAAATTAAATGAAAACATCAATAAATCCATTGTATTCTTTATTACTGCGCAAGTCGTGCGTACTACACTGCTGCAGCACTCGCTTTTCTACTCTGCTCCTTCAGCGCGCGCTGGCGAACTTGCGTCACGGTCGTTTAATTTTACCTCAGAAACAAACATTATTTTACAGATTTCTTTTCTCTCTTTCGTCATTTAGTAACTTAAATATGAGAGAACAATATATATTTTGGTGGTTTTCGATTGATTTTAACGTTTTTATGAAGAGGATATGATGTTAAAAGAAGCTTTTGATTGATGTAAAAACGGAGATCGCTAACGTTATGCGGATAAATAAACTGGGTTGTAAGATCCGTTAACGTGAATGAAATGTTTTATTTCTCTCTTTTTACCTCCGAGACTACAATATTTTTATCTCTTTCTTTATTCAGCAACATTAACTTAAATATGTGTGTACAAAAATATATTTTAATTATTTCCAACTCCACAGTTTCAGTCCTCAAGAGGTGTAATGAACAATATAGATCATATAATAACCAGTTGTTATCCTTTTTATTTATTTTTAGTTCACTGTTTTGTTTAAGATAGGTTAATTTTATCCCACTAAGCCTTGGCATTATCATGTAATGATACTTTATTTTATTTCCATCCCCAGAAATTGGGGGTGTCAGGGTGAGGCATTCGGGGCATCAGGGTTTTTCCTAAGTCATTTATTTGATTTCCTTTAATAAAATTCAGAATTTTGGTGCAGAACATTTTTATTGGTGTGTCTTCTGTATACTGAAAGTATAATTTCCTTAAAGGGGACAGAGAATGAAAAACCATTTTTACCTTGTCTTTGTTGAATAATGGTAGTGTGGTATTGTGTAATGTAGTTATTAAAGAAAACGGTCAAAAGTTTGAATGCTGATACTGATATGCCGATAGAGAATTCAAAATTAATTAAATATTAGTCGATACAATGGTAATAGGTAAAGGTACAAGGTGTTTCAATGTATTTAGGTTTCCTTCTTTCGCGCACACTCGCCCTTTCTTGCGCATTCTCTCTCTCTCTCTCGGTCTTTCTCGCGCACTTTGGTTCTCTCTTCGATTCACATTTTTCCACAACCGCGGCTCATATTTGTGAGTGAGAGGGAGGGAGGGGTCCGCCCTTCACGATCTCCGATTGGTTTAGACCACCGTGTGTGTGTTTCTAATGAGTATCACCGCTCTGGCAGTGACAATGTGGGTTTGTAATGATTCGTAACATTTTAATGTAACGAGTAACTATGCAGCACATAAAAAATGTATTGGAGTAAAAGTATTAAACTCATCGAAAATATGTACTGAAGTAAAAGTGGAAGTAGGAGAAAAAAATAATACTTCAGTAGAGTACAGATACTGTAATTTAGTACTTAAGGACAGTAGTGAAGTAGTTCTACTTCGTTGTTATACATCTCTGTTCAAAAGTATACTCTTTATAAAGTATGTAGGGTCAGCTTACATAATGACTGTTTGACCGTTTGAACTATAATGGCTTGTTCGCGAACGCACAGCAAACTCATCTGAAAAGACACAACGTGCTTGCACGCATAATGTCATTATCACGGGCAAAAAAGACAAAATTTCATGCTAAATATACATGGCCGGTTGTTAATATACCTGGGAGAGCCGCCCAAGTAAAGTAAATGTGTGGGAAACACCTTCAAGTTCTGATCGGTGTAATTTGTACAATCTAAGCATGCAACACACAAATGATAGACACGTAAAATAAATGTAAGTTATCGCAGCTCCATGGGATATGTATATTGCACACGCCCATCGCGATGATAATGAATTTTTCGAATATATCGTGCAGCACTACTTTTTTGTGTAAATAAGAATGAAATGATGACGATTTAATTGGTTCATGTTTCTTTCAAAACACACAGAACAGAAACTCTTCACCAGATCTGAGACCAGCTTTACTACCTTACAAGAGAAGAAACATCATTCAGAAGACCACAAAGAGAAGAAGAAGAAGAAAAAGAAGAAGAAGAAGCAGTTTCACTGTGAGCAGTGTGGGAAGATTTGTGTCTCTTCCTCTAATCTAAATGTTCACATGAGGACACACAGTGGTGAAAAGCCTTTCAACTGCACTGAATGTGGAAAATACTTCAAAACCAAAGACCATCTTAAAGTTCATCAGAGACTTCACACAGGTGAAAAACCTTTCAAATGCGCTCAGTGTGACAAGACTTTTTCTCAGTTAGGACAATTAAAATCCCATCAGAGAGTTCATACTGGAGAGAAACCTCATCGCTGTAGTGTCTGTGGGAAGAGTTTTAGTCACGGGTCTTCATTAATAACTCACCAGAAAATTCATACAGGTGAAAAACCTTTCAAATGCTCTGAGTGCGACAAGACGTTTGCTTATTCAAGTCACTTCAAAGCCCATGAGAGAGTTCATACTGGAGAGAAACCTTATCACTGTAGTGTCTGTGGGAAGAGTTTTAGTCTAAAGCAGAATTTACTAAATCACAAGAGAATTCATACAGGTGAAAAACCTTTCAAATGCTCTCAGTGTGACAAAACGTTTGCTTATTCAAGTCACTTCAAATCCCATCAGAGAGTTCATACTGGAGAGAAACCTTATCACTGTAGTCTCTGTGGAAAGAGTTTTAGTCACGGGTCTACATTACTAACTCACCAGAAAATTCATACAGGTGAAAAACCTTTCAAATGCTCTCAGTGCGACAAGACGTTTGCTTATTCAAGTCACTTCAAAGCCCATCAGAGAATTCACACTGGAGAGAAACCTTATCACTGTAGTGTCTGTGGGAAGAGCTTTAGACAACAGACTGCCTTATTAAATCATAAGAAAATTCATACAGGTGAAAAACCTTTCAAATGCTCTCAGTGCGACAAGATGTTTGCTTATTCAAGTTACTTCAAAGCCCATCAGAGAGTTCATACTGGAGAGAAACCTTATCACTGTAATGTCTGTGGGAAGAGTTTTAATCTAAAGCAGAATTTACTAAATCATAAGAGAATTCATACAGGTGAAAAACCTTTCAAATGCTCTCAGTGCGACAAGACGTTTACTTGTTTAAGTAACTTACATTCCCATAAGAGAGTTCATACAGGAAAAAAACCTTAACACTGTAATGTTTGTTGGAAGATTTAATAAACAGTCTTCGTAAAGCACCAGTGACCTTAAGGTTATGACACCAAAAACTTAACATTTAAAATATTGTTAAAAAACAAGTTAATAGTAAAATAAGAACAAATAACCAAATTATGATCAATATCACAAGTAACCAGGCTTAAAAGTAATGTAACTGATAACTTTTGGATTACTTAAAACAACAACTTTTATTTATTAAGAATTTAACAGAATTTTATGTAATGGATTATACATACATCTAGTGGCTACAATGTGGTATTACAGATTATTTTGTTTTATTTTTAACTAACATGTAGGCTACAAGGAAATAATAAAAACACAACATGTAAAAATTCTACACAATCTACATATTAGTTTAATATAGGCCTACATGTAGCCTGGGTGCCAGCCGATCTTACCCCCACCCACAAGATTTTGAAAACGGGAATATCGGTCTGGGGTTTCTGCGTTGAGGAGCTACTATGCTTGGGCAAAAGCTGGTCGAACCAATCAAATTGTCAGGGCGGGCTTTATACGATGATGGACAGATAATCAACAGTAACGTAATGAACCACGTCACCAAAGAGCGCGTGTGTTAAATGGCTGCCGCTGTAGAGTTCAGATGTGTGGATTCTGACATTGAGTCTGTTCTAAAAGATATCGACAGAGCATTGATTTTAAAAGAGGAAGTTACAGAGAACCGCGAGCAGGCCATTTGTTGATGTTTTTGCCGTCCTTCCTATTCGGCAAAAGTTGGTCGCAACTGAAATGGCTAACGGTATCACGGCGATGCAACTCAGCGTGCACGACGAGATGAATATAATTAGCGGTTGTTGCCAGCTTCTTTTCGGAAGCCCGGAATCGTGGTTGCTGAATAAGTGGAGGGACATGCTAGGCTCCAATATTTTCAAGCCAACGTAATTGGTATCGTCGTGGATGAAGTTCATCTAACGTACAAATGGTAAGAGATAGTCTTACTCTATGACTTAGTAAATACTTCATGTTGTGATATAAACGAAATGTTGTAAACATAATAGGGGTTGATGTACATTCGCTAACTCAGTATAATCACAATGTTAGTGTCATTGTAGCGAAATAACTAGCAGTTTGGTCAGGCTGCAAAGACGTAATTTCAACATACGTCACACACTCCGTTGCTCTGATTGGTCGTAGGTCTATCCAATTGAGTGCAGAGGCATTTTTCGGTTGAGACACGCCTCATAATTATAGCTCAATGGAGCTATAAATTCTGACTAGAATTGAGTATGACAACGTCAGGCTAGCCTACATGTTGACTAAAGCCGTGATCTTTCTTTAATTTGCCTGACTGAACTTGGACCGTTGGCAGTGGGAGTTCCCCTGCGTTACATAGCAGCGAACAACGCGTTAAGTGAGAAGAGATTATGAAAGGAAATTTAGGTACTAAAAAAAGTACTCTCCTAATTTCTACAGATTCCAGCATCGCTACAAGACTTACAACTGCGATCATACAAACCACTGAATTTTAAAGCAGTAATAAACACTACATACTAGCAGTGGCGGCGCCAGGGAGGAGCTAGGTGGTGCTGTAGCTCCGGCTATAATATCCATAGCACCCGCCCAGCACCCCCAAGAAATGTCTGTAATTTTTTATATTTATATTTTAATGTCATGTTTGAATAGTGTTTTCATGCTGTTAAAAAAGGGAGTTAAATAATAATTTAAAATATATATTTAGCTAAAATATCATGACGCCCAAACATGTGATCTTCTTTGGCCAATGGGTGCAGCGCCCGGTGGAACAGCAGTGGACACACTAGGACCAGTAATCTGGCACATTTGGCTATAAATACGGAGAGAACGAGGACCCTTGCGTCAACATCATTGATGATGCTGTTTTGTTGTGAAGACGTCTATGATAAGTGCTTGATTTTCCCCTCTGTTGGCTATTACAAATTGAATTAATTTGGTGTTTAAAGAACAAATCTTGGCTCTGCATTGTTACATCTATAGGGTGCCCATACGTGTCATTCTTCCCGGATGCATCCTGTCCAGGATTTCGGTCATAGATTTCGATGCGTCTTTCGGAAGTCGTATTTGTTGACCAGCATGGGAATTATTCTGGTCTATGCTGGTTTAGCTGGTGGTCACCAGCATACCAGCACCAAAGCACAACATATGCTGGTCTTGCTGGTACGCAGTTTTTTTCAGCAGGGTAATGTAACTTAAAATGCGGGCTGCATGATAAATCGCATGCGATTGATTTACGCTTTACTATTAATCTATGGCGGGTTATCTGTGTATGGCGGATAAAACGTGCAAATAATAAATGTCAGATCGACAGACGAACGGCTAATCTAACGTTTGTCCGAACGTCTTCAACTTTTAGCACCTAGCAGCGTGTGTGACCCACGTGATGACCTGCCATGACGTCAACGCCTTAAAATTGGTGGGGTTTTTCATTAGCTAAGGTGCCAAGCTGTTAAAGAGTATATGCGTGTATGTGTTCGGAAGCAAACATACTGTTTATAACTATATACAAGTGTTAATTCATGTTGTTTTTCATACAACTATTATAAATGTGTAAATAAAGTATCACATTTATCTCTTTTATAAACACTTTTGTTACGTGTCAAATTTGTTTATTTTATATTGTGTGCTATGTGATTTTCCGAATTTTTTTTAAAGTCTTAATGTCACGTGACCATAATGTCATTAATTGTCCATTAACTTTGCTTGTACACTGAGAAAGGAACTGTTCAGATTATTCAGTAAATGTTTTGTTCATTTTTACTATGATTATGTCTTTTGACTTCTGCTATAGGCCTATTCTCTCGGCTGGTAAATGAAATTTTACATAATTATTCAGTATTTTGTCATTCTTTTTATTCTTTCTAGGAAAGTTAAAGGACCTATTATTGCATTGATATCATATTGTCCAGATGCACAGTGTGATATGTAAGCACCATAGAAATGAACTGCAAGAGCTTGTAGAGAGGAGTAAAGACTGCTGAGAGGAACAGCACTATATTTTGAATATACGTTGCATACTTGACAAGCTTGTCACACTTTCACTGCACAGACACCATATATTGTATAACAGGTTTCTTTTTACTTTATTATTATGACGATCACAGTTGAATGTAATGTGGTAATAAAAAAGGAAGTTATTGTACAGGTATCCATACAGATGAAAATAAGGGCTTTAAACTTCAACGTTTCATTTGCATATTAAAAAGAGGATAATTTAAAATAATTTCTTTAATTCCTTTAAAAAATATTATTTTATCTTAGCGGAGAAAAGGAAACCGTAGAATTCATAATCTTAAAACAGAAGTTATATGATATAAATAGAAAATAACAGCCTAGCAGGGATGATGCAATAGAAACTGTTGTGCTACTGTGTTTGTATACAGCCATGTATTTGTAGTAAATCAATCAGCTTTACTGTGTGTTATTCTCTCATAAGAGAGAATAATAAGGCAACCTCACTATGAATTTAGGTCCTATAAATAAAGTTCTTGACTTCAAAATGTAGGTGGATACACCCATAGATATGTATATAAAGGCTAGATGGCTCAAGGCGGAGTCCCTAACGGCATCACCTGGCGGCCATCTTACGACAGGGCGCTCGCTCACTCGTAGCATTGAGTTTAATGGTGCAGGTACTTTTAAATGACCATAACTCGCTCAATTTTCTACAGATTTTCAAACGGTTTGGGTTTTTACAAACGTTATTAACGTGGCTATAATTCTGGATGCTTTAACATGTTTCATGAATTTATTTTTTATTTTTAGTATAGGTATGCAGTGTCATAGGTACATCTTTGACGTTTATAACAAACCAAACCGTTTGAAAATCGGTAAAAAATTAAGCAAGTTATGGTCATTTAAAAGTACCTGCATCATTAAAACTCAATGCTACGAGTGAGCGAGCGCCCTGTCGTAAGATGGCCGCCAAAATGCGGACGTTGCACTCAATTGGCCAGCAGCGCGGACGAGCCATCTAGCCTTTATATACATATCTATGGATACACCCATAGACATTATATCCGTAGACACATGACGTGCTGGAACGCATCAAGCGTCGGCGCCATATTGGATGGGTCTCCTCGCTGTACGCTAGCACCAGAGTCAATGGGAGTTAACGGAAAGAAAGCCATACTATGGCCGTATTTTGTGCAGCTTACGGTTGCAATAACCGGCGCAGTATAGGGAATGTGGAGTTGACGTCACGCCGTGTGGCATTATGAGTAATCCGCCATATTTGCAGGATCGCCTCCTATCCCGCTGTATCTGAGTTAGTGTGTTGGAGGTTGTTTTTGTATTTTCTGTCGAGATTTTAATAAACTTCGATATGTTTGGTCAGTACTGCTCGATCAAGAACTGCCACAGCAGGTCACAGGATCGTTCAGGGAGGAAACTGAACAACGGAATACGTTTTTTCAGCTTTTATTTGGGGGAAGCCGGTGGAGGAGCTGACGAAAAGACGCCGGATCGCATGGTTTGCCTGCCGCAATCAGGAGAAAAACTTTTACTTTTCAAAAAAAAATCCCTGCATCAGCGAGAGTGTGTTTGCTGCATTTTCAGTCATTCAGTAATTTGTGATTAATAAAAGCAGAACCACTTAAATTGTCTTGTTTTTATGCTAACACTGTCAAACTAACTTGTAAATGTAAATTATGTAACGTTATTTATTCATTTCTGATTAACCTCACCACATGAGTTATAAAAATAAATCTTTATACAAATTTGACGATTATAACACATATTTTTTATTAAATGCAACTGCTCAAACCCACTGCTTGTGCACTCTTTAAAATGACATAACGTTAGCTGAATATTTAGCATTTTGTTTGTTTTAATAACTTGGCCAAGAACAGAAGTGCCATCTTATGAACATGTGTTGATTCATTGCACAGAATACAACGGAATTTTTTTTATAGAATCATTAAGATACTTCGGTATTAATACATTGTAAGTAAATGGCATATTTATTTTAGCTGGTTTGCCAACCGTCATAAGACTCCGAAAGAAGAATGTCATCTTACTATGAGCTTGAAGGGATTTATAGCTCTTAAACTCCTGCAAAGTGTATGCACTCAATCCAAAAACAAGGTAATAATAACAGATATGTGAGCGGAGGTAGTGCGTCTGGATCTGTAATCCAGTCATGGGCTGCTAAATCCTATGGATCTGTTGTTTATTTGTCCAAATAAAGTTTTTTGGCAGTAGCACTTAGTTTCTCCCGATAGGGTCCCTTCTCTTTTTCTTTTAAACTTCTCAATTTCTTCGGTTCTTCTTCAAGTTTACCTAGTTTTAGCTTAACACACCCACAATTAAATGGCATAGCGGTCAGCGGTGCCTCTAAACATGGCGCCCACGTCCCATAATGCAACACTGCGGTGACGTACATTAACATTCCCTATTGATTCCAGATCACATGGGATTACATTTCACAAGTAAGATTGAACAATCATTTTGGTTATTTTACGTTATTATTTATAATAGCATCACAGCACAGAGACAGTGCTCATAAAGATAATAAATGATATTCGCTTAAACTCTGATTCAGGTAAAATATCAGTGCTGGTGCTACTAGATCTTAGTGCTGCCTTTGACACAGTAGATCACATCATACTCTTACATAGACTGGAAAACTGGGTAGGGCTCTCTGGGATGGTTCTCAAATGGTTTAAAACATACCTACAAGGAAGAGGTTACTATGTGAACATAGGTAACCATAAATCTGAGTGGACATCCATGACATGTGGAGTCCCACAGGGTTCAATTCTTGCACCGCTTCTGTTTAATTTGTATATGCTCCCACTTGGTCAAATAATGAAAAAGAACCAAATTGCTTACCACAGCTATGCAGATGACACCCAGATATACTTAGCCCTGTCACCCAATGACTACAGCCCCATTGACTCTCTATGTAAATGCATTGATGAAATTAACTGTTGGATGCGTCAAAACTTCCTCCAGTTAAACAAAGACAAAACCGAAGTCATTGTATTTGGAAATAAAGATGAAACTCTCAAAGTTAACACATACCTTGACTCTAGGGGTCTAAAGACACAAAATAAAGTCAGAAATCTTGGTGTAATTTTAGAGTCTGACCTTAATTTCAGTAGTCACGTGAAAGCGATAAGCAAATCAGCTTACTACCATCTCAGAAATATTGCCAGAATTAGATGTTTTGTCTCAAGACAGGACTTAGAGAAACTTGTTCATGCTTTCATCACCAGCAGGGTGGATTACTGCAATGGACTCCTTACGGGGATCCCCAAAAAGACCATTAGACAGCTGCAGCTCATACAGAACGCTGCTGCCAGAATTCTGACCAGAACCAAAAAATCTGAGCACATCACTCCAGTCCTCAGGTCCTTACACTGGCTTCCTGTTACATTTAGAATAGATTTTAAAGTATTGTTACTCGTTTATAAATCACTTCATGGCTTAGGACCCAAATACATGACAGATATGCTAACTGAATATAAACCTAACAGATTACTCAGATCATTAGGATCCGGTCAGTTAGAAATACCAAGGGTTCACTCAAAACAAGGTGCGTCAGCATTTAGCTTTTATGCCACCTCTAGCTGGAATCAACTTCCAGAAGAGATCAGATGTGCTTCAACAGTAAACACTTTTAAATCTAGATTAAAAACACATCTGTTTAACTCTGCATTTACTGAATGAGCACTGTGCTGCTTCACACTGACTGCACCTTTAACTCAAGTCACTTTTACTCCTGTTTTATTCTTTTTAACATTTTAAACTGTTTTATTAAAATCACATTTATTTTCTTTAATTGTTATTTTAAATTCTCATGTATCTTTGTCTTTATTGTGATCTTATCGTGTAAATCTTATTTTTACTTTTTCTTTTTCTTTTTTATATATTGTTTTCTCATTTCTGTGTAAAGCACTTTGAATGACCTCTGTGTATGAAATGTGCTATACAAATAAACTTGCCTTGCCTTGCCTTGCCTAGTATGTCAATGTTCAGCAGGAACTGGTACTCTCTCTCATGATCTCTCGCTGTTTTTTCTTCACATTTAAAGGTTTCCCAGTGATACAGGCATGAGGAGGCAATGGGAAGTTGCTATAAAACCGAGGGGCAACCTTCCGATCTCTCTAATGAAGCCAACACAGAAGTGACTTAAACTGCAATTCATCGACTGGCCGCTTGAGGCTGGCTTCAAAAGGGAGTCAATTCCCATAGACTCCCATGTTAAAAGTGGCCAACTTTACAGTAGAAAATAATATGTTTACAGCCTGGTACAAAAAGTGTTTTTGGCCTATATAGCTAATTTTGCCCTTCATGACAACTGTGAGGGGGGTGAATTTTTTTGTAACTCACCCGTTTAGATTATATTAAGCCTTAAACTTCTGCATAATTAAGGGCGTGGCCGCTTGAGTGTCGGTTGAACAGCCATATAGTTCCTCTTTTAAATCCGCTTAGAAAAGCGCTACGTTTTATTTTGTACCACCAAACTTTTTCGTATAACTACTCGTCTTAAATAGGAAAAACATTGATGTGTTTGGTCACTTCCAAATTTATCTCTGAGTGGTACCATTGAATGAATGGGGTTAAGCTAAATGCTATCGAAGTGTAGCAGCGCGCACCAGCGCTTACGTGCACGCACTAAGATGATAGAGGGATGTATCAACTCTTCTTAGTTAAGGTAATAACATATTTTAATATTGAAAATGAGTAGACTATTCCTTAAGCTTCAAAAGCGATCTTCACAAACCAATGGGTGACGTCACGGACACTACGTCCATATTTTTTTACGGTCTATGTATAAAACGGGAGGGTTTTGTTGTGACAGAGTCGTCAAAGCTCTAAGAACAAGAGAGCTCTGATTCGTTTTTAGCAACAGCCACTAGATGGCGCTTCAGTAGCGCGGCCGCTATTTGGAATGAAAATTCTCACAGCCAATTCATTCTCAATTCATTCAAATTAAAATTAATTTAATACCTAATTACCTAAAATACCTAATTACGTAAAAATGACATAAAAATTGTGTACTTAAGAATTTTTTAGTAAAAGTAAAAAAGTAGATGTTTAATGTACTTAAATATAAACCAAAACTTGAAATTATGAAATGTAGTGGAGTAAAAATTATGATAACATGCTTTGGAATATAAAATACCCTTGTGAAATTTGCGTACCTAAGTGTATTGAAAGCATACTTTTTGTGTGCTTAAAATAATAAAAGTATACTTTTTGAGAAGTGCACTTGCTGATAATATAATATAATATAAATTAAAGACCACTTAAGCGTAATTAAATGGAATACACTTTAATGACACTATTTATTAACACACTTAAGTGCACTTTTTACAACTGCACTTTGTAAGAATATGTATTTAATTTTAACTTATATTAAGTACACTTTCATCATAATATTTATAAACACACTTAAGTGCACTTTTAAAAATGTACTTTTTAATAATGTCTAATTAAGCTTAATTTAAAGAAAGTACACTTTCATCATAATATTTATAAACACACTTAAGTGCACTTTTAAAAATGCACTTTGTAATAATATCTAATTAATTTGAACTTATAGTAAGTACACTTTCATTATAATATTTATAAACACACTTAAGTGCACTTTTAAAAATGCACTTTGTAATAATATCTAATTAATTTCAACTTTTAGTAAGTACACTTTCATAATAATATTTCACTAACACACTTAAGGACACTTTTTAAAAATGCACTTTGTAATAATATCTAATTAATTTTAAATTATAGTAAGTACACTTTCATTATAATATTTATAAACAAACACACTTAAGTGCACTTTTAAAAATGCACTTTGTAATAATATCTAATTAATTTCAACTTTTAGTAAGTACACTTCCATAATAATATTTCACTAACACACTTAAGGACACTTTTTAAAAATGCACTTTGTAATAATATCTAATTAATTTTAAATTATAGTAAGTACACTTTCAACATATTATTTATAAACACACTTAAGTGCACTTTTAAAAATGCACTTTTTAATACTGTCTAATTAAGCTTAACTTATAGTAAGTACACTTTCATCACAATATTTCTTAACATACCTAATTACACTTTTTAAAAATGCACTTTGTCTAATTTAGTTTTACTTAAATGTAACCCTGGTTAAATAATTAAATATTATTATTTTAAAAGTGTGCTTAAATATAATAGAGACTATTCATACATCTACATTTATTTTATAAATGAGGAAATACATGTGAATAATTCAATCTGAATTATAAATCTGAAATGAGTAAACCAATCGGAGTGTTTAATTGTAAGCTCCGCCCCTTTTTTGCTTTCGGATCGCGTCTCAGTTCAGAGGAGAGATGCAGAGCGACAGAGACACCTGATCTAACGCGAGAGTGTTTATTTTAATTAAATATAACTCCTAAGTTCATATAAACTGAAGAAATCAGAATTTAACTTGCATATATTCAATGATACAGCTTGATTGTGTGGATTGAGCACTTTTTGAGCTTTCATTTTGACCTGGTGAGTTTGTTATAATTACAATGTTATAATTGGCCATAAAAACGAATGTCAACACTTTAAATGTCATATCATTTTATTTGTTTAATCCATACGAGACAAAATGGTGTTATATTGTGATGTTATATGGGTTGGATTGTTCATTGCAGTGTGATTATGTAAAACCACATGGTGCTTTGTGTTCACTGCTGTTCGCTGACGCCATTTTGGTTGCTAGGGTTGCCACCTGTCCCGGTTTTACCGGGATTGTCCTTCTATTTAATAACCTGTCCCGGGAAATGTATCAACTCTCCCGGGACACTGAATGTCCCGGTTTTCGAAAAGCTATGTGAATATGAAATTTAGCGCGCGCACGGAAGAGGGAGACCTTGCGTCTGTGTGTGTGTTTGCCTCATTTAGCGCATGTAATGCTGCGTTCCAGGCAACCGGTAACCCGTAACTCACGAGTTCAAAACCACGCCTCACGACTCTGAACTGGGAGTACATCGATCTAGTACGAGTTCACGGGTGGGAAGTCACGGGTTTGAATGCCGTTCCAGTGCACTTTCACCGGTAGAAGGTTGTAAAAACACGAGTTACGGGCTGCCTGGAACGCATAAGGTCGTGAGTCGTGGTTTTGAAGTCGTAACTCACGGGTTTAAAAACCTGCCTGGAACGCACCATAACTATCAGTGTATCTAGAAACAGGAGCGCCATGGCAGAGGGAGAGTGCCCCAAAAGCGAAAATATAAGACACATTTTACAACACCAGACTACACGAAAGTGTATCCCTGTCTTAAAAGAGTTAAAATATTGCATGGTGTAGAGTTTGTAACAGTGACTTCAGCTTAACCTATGGCGGGTTAAATGATTGTAAAATACATGTTGAGGTGAGTTCAACAAGTTTAATTTCATGTGCATATTTGCTAGTTGCTATTTAGACCTGTTTAAAGGTGCAATGGAATATAAATAAAAACAGTTTACATAAATAGTATAAGCAGCTTTAATAAATTGTAAAACAGATTTACATATTTTAACATAATGAACAAATAATTGGGTAACAATTTACAATAAGGTTCATTAGTTAACACATGAACTAATAATAAACTGCACTTATTGCATAAAGCAATTTTTTATCTTTGTTAATGTTATTAATACATTTATTTAAATCTTGTTAACTTTAGTTAATGCACTGTGAACTAACATGAATAAACCATGAACAGCTGTATTTTTATTTACTAACGTTATCAAAGATTATCAAATACAGTAACAAATGTACTGCTCACGGTTAGTTCATGTAAGTTAATACATTAACTAATGTTAACAAATAAGAATTGAAAAAAAAGAGAATTGTAAAGTGTTGCCAATAATTGCATAGCCCTATAGAAATATTATGCTATGGGGGGGCTTGTGAGCAAACAAATTGGCCGGGTCATCGATATGTCCAGGTTTTTTATCAGACATGGGTGGCAACCCTATTGGTTGCACGTGCCTGTGAAAGACAAAAAGAGAGAGAAACACGTGAATGGACAGGTATTTGTCTAAATTGTCATTTATTATGATGATGGCACTTATGTATGTATTTTATTTGTTTCCTGTATTATGTACAATTGTTAATCGTTATTGATACACACTATTGAATGTTTTTTCCTTTCGTATGAACATTCCTTGAGCTGGATTTTCCTAATTGATGGCGAGCCTCCCATTTCGACCTGATTGGATCACGAATCTAGAGGAAAGGACAATTTTCTATTTTAAATATTTTTCTTCAGACAAGTAAGAGGATACATTTCAGAAACTGTTTCCTTATTTTGTTTGTTTACTTTATTGAACTGAAACATTTCAGAAGCACAATTCTGATAATTTAAGACTGATCAATACTCCAATTGATAAGAACTTTGAACTTGAATACTGATTTCAGTTTGTTACATATATAATTTTTTACCATCTTTGTACATTGATTGTGACTGTGATTTCTGTAAATGAGAAGTAATTTAGAGGGTGCACCCATAGTATATATATAGTTAATTGCATTTTCATTGTTGTTTACTATTTTTTGTGATTAAGGAAAGAAAAAGAAAGATTTCTCAATACTCAAAGTAAAATAATTTATTAATCAACTTACCTTCTGTCTCTGCTTGTTGCTCACTATCACTGCTACCTCCTCCTTCGTACGGTGCACCCTTCTGATCTTATTATTATGCCTGGTCCATAAGTGAGTTAATACCCGCTACATAACGAAAGTACATTTTCATGGCAATATTTCTAAACACATTTAATAAATGATCATTAGACTGATGTGACCTACCAAAGACTTGTTAATTTAAAGTTCATGCAGTTCTTTTTTTAGTTGTCTGTTAAAATGTAAAAAAATTATAACTTTGAGTTTATTTTTTTCTAAGGGATGTAATTATTCAATATTGATAGTTGTTTGTTTGATTCCAATTTAACAATATTAAAATGAGTTTTTTTTTGTTTGGACGTATACAACTCATAATTAATTTATTAAATGTACTTTTGCAA
This sequence comes from Paramisgurnus dabryanus, assembly GCF_030506205.2. NCBI lineage: Eukaryota > Metazoa > Chordata > Actinopteri > Cypriniformes > Cobitidae > Paramisgurnus > Paramisgurnus dabryanus. The sequence continues at coordinate 4,949,867 of NC_133344.1, forward strand.
AACAAAAAATCTGATTCATAATTTGACTACCAAACTGTTTTATTGTCAGTGTAAGCATTGTGGTTTTTGTTTGTTTGCAATGCATTAAACTGAAATGAATACATTAATTAACTAGATTTGTTTTTCAGTATTTTGAGAAGTACATAACCATATTTCACATACAATAGAAGTAGTTAAAGTACATACTGTAGAAAGATGCAATGAATTCACTTCACTGCACTGAAATCACAGTTCAACTGATTGCATTTAATTTTATATATTGGAATTTATTTTGCAAACTTGTATTTGAAACATTACATTTAATGAGTAATTAAATGTACTGTTAATATACATTAACTTATTTTTAATTTCACATTAATTGCTTGACAGTAGATTGAACAGTGCACTTAAAGTATATTTTAAAAACACTAGAAGCAATTATGAAAGTAGATATAAAGTTGTAATAAAGTACCAATTAAGTTGTTCCAAAAAATCACTCTTAATGGCAACTTATTACATTTTATTTCAACTTAATATATGATATATGTGAAATTAATTACACTTAATGTGCATTCAGTGCGCCGAAAAGATTGCATTTAATTCACACTTAAGAGTATTGTTAACAGACATTAAATTGCATTTTAAATCACATTAATTTCATGTCTTTATATTGTGTAGTGCACTTTAAGTATATTTTAAAAACACTAGAAGCAATTATGAAAGTAGATATAAAGTTGTAATAAAGTACCAATTAAGTTGTTCCAAAAAATCACTCTTAATGGTAACTTATTACATTTTATTTCAACTTAATATATGATATATGTGAAATTAATTACACTTAATGTGCATTCAGTGTGCCGAAAAGATTGCATTTAATTCACACTAAAGAGTATTGTTAACAGACATTAAATTGCATTTTAAATCACATTAATTTCATGTCTTTATATTGTGTAGTGCACTTTAAGTATATTTTAAAAACACTAGAAGCAATTATGAAAGTAGATATAAAGTTGTAATAAAGTACCAATTAAGTTGTTCCAAAAAATCACTCTTAATGGTAACTTATTACATTTTATTTCAACTTAATATATGATATATGTGAAATTAATTACACTTAATGTGCATTCAGTGCGCCGAAAAGATTGCATTTAATTCACACTTAAGAGTATTGTTAACAGACATTAAATTGCATTTTAAATCACATTAATTTCATGTCATTATATTGTGTAGTGCACTTTAAGTATATTTTAAAAACACTAGAAGCAATTATGAAAGTAGATATAAAGTTGTAATAAAGTACCAATTAAGTTGTTCCAAAAAATCACTCTTAATGGCAACTTATTACATTTTATTTCAACTTAATATATGATATATGTTAAATTAATTACACTTAATGTGCATTCAGTGCGCCGAAAAGATTGCATTTAATTCACACTTAAGTGTATATACTTAAAGTGTATTATTTATGTAATAAGTACACTTTATAAAAGTACACTTAAGCACACTTTTTTTTCACAAGGGTACAGATACTTGAAAATTTATTTTTATGTAGAAAGTAAAATACTTGTAGAGTGTCTGCCTCTGTCAATATGCCATACTTAAAGAGAATAATACAAAGTATTTTAGCATGAAAGCAGTATTTTTCAATGTGTGACAGCGTCCTGTATCATAACTAAATCTCTGCCGCTTATAACAACTCAAACTGTGTGAAAATCCGGTAAAAATTAGGGGAGTTATGATTATTCCTCATTAGAAATGAATGCAAGGGAGCGCACTGGAGACCCATCCAAGATGGCGGCCGCGCGATACGTCAGCTCCAATAGGCAGCTCAGTCTACGAGGTGTCTACGTATATAATGTCTATGGATACACCTCTGAAACACATGAACACACACAGACCAGACGTCCACATTTCATGTCTCATTCACCAATGAGAAAACTTTGCTGAACAAAGTGAATAACAACATAAACAACTGTTTTAAATACAGCACGTTTTCGGTTGTGTAGAGTAGAGGTAATAGTTTGCTTGTATTTTTGAAAACATAAATATTGTTAAGCTAATTCTTAAAAATACACGAGTAACACAATAGCTGCTCATGTGCAGCTTGTCAATTCAGCAGGAAAGTTTGTTTGCCTCTGTTTACAAAGTGCATGTGAATACGCTGATGATGTATGATGCCTGCGTGAACAGGTTGCGTAGTGGCATGCAAAACACATTCACAGAAGAGGAGCAAAAATTGCATGTGTCCAATTATTACGTTCGGCCCAACTTCAATGATTTGTTGAACATTTAATAGTCTTATGTCTTTCACAGATGACATATATTTATACAAATACATTTAGCCATTTTAGCATAGTGATTGGTATCAGGATGTGAGGAGACTTTCAACAAGCATAACTATAAATGTTTCTGGATCAAATCAAATATCTTGCCTTTAAATGACTGAACACATGCGGGACGGCACATTAAATGTGTTGTCCCTATACTAACACACCTTCTGTGTTGTTATTTATTGTGCCGCCCCCCCATGGTCCTGCGACGTTAGATCAGAAATGTCTTGTCTTCAAGTGTTCATTTATCACAAAATAGAGTAACACGAGTAACCAACTCATTTAAATTTCACTAATTTTAACTGCGTTACTTGATTTAAAAAAAAAATACTTCGTTACATGTTTATTACCGCTAAAAGTAGTGGAATAACAGTAACAGAATTAATTGTAATGCGTTATTCCTATCACTATTTTAACACAACTTGTGTTGTCCCTTTCATTTATTTTATAACACATTAAATGGCATGAAACACACAATGTGTAAAAAATTAACACATCATTTTTTGCATTGTACCTCTAAAATAAATAAAAACATGCAAGATTGTGTAGACTGCTGTGGTGGAAATTCAGCAATAATCTGATATACTGAGACAAGACAGAATGAATGCTTAAAGAAGAAGAATTTAATGTTTTACTTGCAAGGGCTTCAACATACAAAGCAATCAAATCAATGTACAGCAAAAGCAACTCTCTGTATTCTTGCTGGCCTTTTTATGAGCCCGCTTACCTCAAACCCCATGTTTTTTTTTATGATAATTTTATAATAAAATGACTGTAGTATTCTAAAGTGATAATCATGGTAAGTCACTAGTAATTACTCAAGTGTTACCACATCATTCTAGTAATAAGTCATAATTTGGATCAATATTCTTAAGTGACGATCATAGTTAGCCACCAGTAATTCCTTTAGAAGGATGTAGTAACACTTGAATCATATGTTTTCATATTTAAAATGACTGTCACCTCTGTCTCTCATGCACATACTCTCTCCCTGTGTGTATACAGATACAAAGAGGTGACAGTAATTTTAAATATTATTATGAAAACCTTTAATGAATATAGCTTTTACTACAAAAAACTAATCACTACACAAAAAACACCTTTACCACATTAAAACCATTGTTAATTTTCATAAGGGAGGTACAGTGGATCATAATGTGTGTTAATAATTATCCATTCACTAAATTCCATTGCAGTTTAATTGTCTCCTGCAGTGTTTGAATCAACAGTGAATATCTACATATATTTTAATATTTGGTGCAGATCATTACACTATTTATCTTATATTGTGTACACTCTCACACACTTTACACCCTACTGACACACCAGAAACAACAGAGCCGTAAATCTGCCTCCATACTTGTCCAGATCTGCAGCCTCCTTATAATCACTTGTAAAGCAGTGAGGGTCTTCTGTCTCCAGTACAGCAGGAGGCGCTGCAGCTCTTTAGTCCGCAGATAAACTCACTAAAGAAAGAAAGAAAGAATGAGCGCGCGTGTGATGTGTTTGTGTATCCTCAGTGTTTTTCTCTCTTGCGTGTTTCATGGAGTTTAAACAGAGTCTTGTCTCTGTGTATTTAAGCGAAATTTGAGCAAAAATCTCTCCGCTGAAGAAAGAGGTGGCGTTACTGGAGACAAAGCTGAGGTCAAGAGGAGATTTAGCAATGAAACGAGAGGTTTGTACAGCTTAAACATCATTTACCTAAATCAGACAACATCAAATAATTTCTAATCTTACTGTCTGTGTGTGTTGTGTTGTCAGGATGTGGATTGTTGTGAATCTTCAGTGTATGTGACTGATGATGGGAGTCTGGATTCAGTGTGGATGAGCAGAGATCAGAGCCGCACACCACAGCCACTGCTGGACTCTAAACTCTCTGAAGAGAAATCCAGACACACACAGGACTCAGATCTCTCCGAAATCAAAACTGAACCCCCAGAAATCAAAACTGAAGAGGAAGATCGCACTGATGAAGATGATGATTTTATTCCATCAGGTATGTCTCCTTAATTATTGTTGTATTTTTACAATTTTATGTCATGTGAGTACCTATTTTGGGTTTTCAGTCTCAAACTCACTAATCAAAAGATCAAGAAATATATGTACTAAAATTTAAAATGAGTTTTTAGGATTTATTTAGTACTTATTGAGCAACAGGCATTTGCGCCTGATGCTGCACGAAAAATTACATCTATTATTTCATGTTTCTAAGTGCTACAGAGGCTTAGATATTAAGTTTTTGGTAGACGTTGACAATTCTTAGTATTTTTTCTGAAAACCCTCAGGAGATAAGGGTATTTATCTTAGAATAGCATAGGTTTTATGAGTAAATGGGTTAAAGGGTTAGTTCACCCCAAAATTATAATTTTATCAAATTATTTAAAAATGTACAGAAATTTGCCACTCACTTTAGCTTTTAACAAAATGCTCGCCGCAGTTTTAAAATATGAGCAATTTAAAGTTAATAATGTTAAAGTGAAAATGACCAAAAGATAACAACAGATTAAAGGGTACATTCCACAAGACGTTTTTAAGATATAATAAATCTTTGATGTCCCCAGAGTACATATGTGAAGTTTTAGCTCAAAATGCCATATAGGTAATCTATTGTGGCATGTTAAAATAGGCACATTATGGGTCTGAGCAAAAATGCACAGTTTTGTGTGTATCCCTTTAAATCCAAACGAGCTGCTCAGGTGGGCGGAGTCTCAAGTGCTGGCGCTGTAGTCAAGACAGAGGGAGATTCTCTCACGAAAGAAGTTAGTGAGCGATGTTACGCATTATATATTTGAACAAGTTTAAAAAGTCAATCATCTGTTTTATGCATACTAAATACATGTTTATCAGCAGATGGGGAACATTGTGGAATAAAAATAAAGACATTTAGGTCTCATGCTGCCAGCGTTTTAAACGGGCACAATGATTTTCAGCATGTTACAATAAAATACACGTCCACAAACACTCAGAAGTTTACTTTTTGACCAAACCACACGAGCACATTTAAATGATCTGTAATAAAACAACACGTTTAATGCTTAAACTTTAGAGAAACGGATCAAATGACATGTTTAAGTTTATTGTTTATTGGTTAGTCTGAGGAAGGGTTGTAGAGACCCGAAACGTCACTCCAAATAAATTAATGAAAGGGAAATGTAAGGTAAGGTTAATCCTTTAGAACGTTAATTCAATCTTTAGATTATTAAAACTACAAATTATAAGATTGTAGGCTCCTGTTTGTGTTTGAGGGAATACAAACACGTCGTGCTGTCAGTCATTCTTTCTCTCTGTCTATCGCACTCGTGAGGCCGTTCATGGTTGGATAGCACAGTTGAAGTGGTGGTATCATTATAATAAGATCCCCTTAATACGTCATGGGGAGAGCGAAATCCGGATGACCTATATATTCACATGCTTGCAGAGAGCCTTACCAAAACAAAGTTACAGGGTTGCTATTTTTCATGTTTTCTGGGTTGGTAGAAGCACTGGGGACCCAATTATAGCACTTAAACATGGAAAAAGTCTGATTTTCATGGAATGTCCCCTTTAAAGGGCGATTTATAGTCATGCGTAGGTTCTACACCGTAGCTATTCGTAGCCTGTGCGTAGCTCTACGTAGCCTGACGCGCACCTCGCAAATTTTTTAACAGCGCGCCAGTTCTACGCAGACCTCAAGCACTGTGATTGGTCCACCAGAACCCCTCCCATCAGGTAAAAAAACTGCGTCATAGGTATTTCCGTTTGCGACGATGAAAACAAAGAATGGCCAAGTTGAGGAGTGATTTAACTCAAACTGCAACATCTATAGCAGAACTAAAACGAGCCCTTAAAGGAACAGTATGTAGGATTGTGGCCAAAACTGGTATTGCAATCACAAAACGTGTGGCTAAAACTGGTACTGCAATCACACAGCTGGTGGCCAATATACCAAACGACAACATAAACATCAGTTGAGGGCTGCAACTCCACTTTTTAAATGACAATATCGTGGCCGGACTGCTGTTGTGAGTGATATAAGTATTTGAAATGAAAATTATTTCTTAATGTCTAGTGACATTTCAGGGCCATTTAATGATTAATTGATATAAATTTCTTACATCATGTTCCTTTAAGTCTTGATTAGGGGTGGCACGGTTCATGAAAAAAATCCGAACCGTTCGGTTCGCTTGTCTCGGTTCGGAGCGCGTGTGTGCCGTACGGTTCAACGGTTCATGGCATGCGCAATTTGTGTAGCCTCGTGCCCTGTATGTGGCCTCAGATAGCGTGTTCCCCTTTCTCGAATAGCGCGAAAGAAGAGGTGACTGGTGTGGAGAGTGAGTGCTGCCGGTCATGTTACGTGTAGAAATGGCAAGAGGGAGAGAAAAAGAAGTCTGCCCGCAGTTGGAGGATGCGCAGCATCGTATAAGTTTGGTGTGTGGAAACATTTTTATTTCATGTTACCTATGATGACAGCGGAAATAAAACAATAGATACAGCCACACGCGACAGCCTTCTCTCCGACCATTTATCTAATCTGAGGTAATGAACGCTGTTTTACGTCTTTTCGTATTCAGCGCTATTTTTTGCCTTTCGTTGATAAAACGAAAGCGGCTGATTTCCGCGTAGTTTCATTTTGCTAGCGTGTGAAAGTTGCGCGATCTTATTTCATAAACTGCCCCTTAAAGTAATCAGGACAGAAATGGTCAAAAGTGGACAAAAGAGACGGATTTAAATATTACAGTAAACGTTATGTTTCTCTCTCGTTGACATATTCTCTCTGCAGTATTTAAGCAGCAGTGATAAATCTTAGAGCTACACTGAAGTTGGCATTTTGATAAATGCAAGTTATCTTTGTGTGCTAAAAATGCACACAAAGTTCATGTAGATGGCAATACACATTCCCTTTTTGCCAAATAAATGAAAAGCATGTTGAAATCATCAATGTCTTCCCTCTTGCTGTATCAAAATCTCACCTGGCTTTCCTCAGGGATGTTCCCAATAATGTGCTTAAAGTCAAATTCAGTTTGTGCATGATTACATGATATAACTTTTTTTTATACTGTATCCTAAATTATGGATAATTAATACATTAATAAGATAATACATTTCTGGAGTGTTAAAAAAAATAACAACAAGAACCGTACTGAACCGAGAACCGTGACCATAGAACCGTGATACGAACCGAACCGAGGGTTTTGTGAACCGTGCCACCCCTAGTCTTGATAAGACAGAATTATGTATTTTTAATTCAATTCAGTTTTATTTATATAGCGCTTTTCACAAGTGTTAATTGTTGCAAAGCAGCTTTACATGAGTAGATGGAAAGGAGAACACAGAAAATCAATAGATAATATAAGCAGTAGAACATAGCGGCTAAGGTTAAACCGTACAAGCAAGCGTATTAATAATGTTACATATACAGTAAAGTGCTAAGCTAAGCCAAAGTTGGCTGACTCTCCCTGGGACTAAAAACCCCCTAGGAAAAAACCCCGGTGGGAAAAACTCCTAGAAGGATAAAAACCCTTGGGAGAGATTAATATATGTGTATATATATATATATATATAGATACGGTAGGGATAGGAAGCGGGTAAGCGTATTAAGCTGGTTCAGCCGGTGGTCGTTGGTCGCGCATCAGCTAGGCATCACGTTGAAGGACAGCCAGTAGATCAGTGGTGCGATGACCTTCACAGCAACAGGAACTGGGTCTGTTTGTCAACAGATATAACTGAGTTATTAATTTTATACACCGTTGAAGCTATAGTATGCCTTCATTTTATTTTGTATGTATGCATACATTACATTAAAAATAGGCTATATGTAAAATGAACAGGTATAAATATATGCAAAAACCTACAGACAGGATAAATACCTGTAGGCTATATGAGAGACGAAGCTCTAGATATTATAAATATGACAGGTGATATGATGTGATGATCATGAAGTCTGTTTTAAAGCTCACGTAACACACGCTATTTCTGCATTTCTAATGTTAATCTGGAGTACCTATAGAGTAGTATGACATCCTTTATATCTTTGAAGAGTCTTTAGTTTAATCAGATTTATAAAAGAAAGATTAGCTTTACCGAATCTTTCCGATAACCTACGAAAAAATGAAGAAGGAGGAGTTATACCGCCGGAGGAGCGAGTATGAGTCATGCAACACTATACAACACTGTTTTAACTTATGATTCACTACATGTTCGTGTCATTTATATAATATGCACGCGACTATTTCCAACATAAGACAGAAGTCTTACTTACCTCGTGCAACTCGTCATGACCCGGTTGGGAAAATCCAGCACATCAAACACACACGCAAAACTGCTGCTACCCCGGATAATAAACTATATCCATTGTGTCCATAAGGCTGGATGTCTTCTCCTTACATCCCAAAACACACTTCATCTTTCGTGCCATTGTTGACTTTTGAAATTAAACAAAGCTGAGTGGCGTGATAAGCTGTTAGCAAGCTCTAGCGTCTTCCGCTGATTGACGGGTGGGCGGGGTTTTCCGGGGGAAGCCCATATAAAGAAGTGATACGTATCGAAAACCCCTGAAACGTCAGTTAGAACCGTAATCGAAAAAAATTTGCCGAAACTTGTACGAACCCTGGCGAAGTGCATTCGGCACAGAAATACTCTGTAACACGTCCGACTGCTGTTTTGACACTTTGCCTGCGGTTAGCATGAGGAAACAACTCTATAACTGTGTTAATAAGTCAGAATGCTTGAAATACCATTGAACCCCCCCCCCTTAAGGTCTTGACGCCCTTTACTTTCTATTAGACCTTAACATTTGCATCTCTTTCTCGTCTTTCCGATCAAATATGTTTGTATAAGCGTCAAACTACATCACTCCAGCAGCGCACGTGTCACTGATATAAACGCGAGTTTTGTCTTAGCTTGCTTAAAGTTCAGAAAACTTCACAAATATTAGCATTATGTGCGAGAAGAACTCTTTATTTTGCGCAACAGCTCCTTGCACGCCTAGAGAGACCTCTACACGCGAGAGACTGGCCGGCTGCTGCATGAGCACAGAGAGAGAGAGAGAGAGAGAGAGAGAGAGAGCAAGCAAGAGTCTCGCTGCCAGACCCGCTGTGGATTCACTGGCACTTATTATAAAAATTACAGAAATAACTCGTTCATTTTTTATGAGTGAATTATTTTACATGTTTCTCCGTCACACTCAGTCTAGCATGCGGGAGGGCAGAGTTAGCCACGCCCACTTATTTGCATTCCACGAAATAGACGGAATAGAAAATTTTTTACGTCTGACATTTTATTCCGCGGTAACGGAATATACCGTCATACCGCCCAGCCCTACTTACATCGACTTTTACTAGCAGTGATTTTAAATGGATCTCCAAATAGCATGACAACTTCACCTGTCGAGTGCAAACTTTGCATGGGAAGGCCAAACTGTGCTTTTAGCGCACGCCAGCGTGTGAAATATTCTCCCAAAAACACTCTGGTCTTGTTTCTTTCTTCAGAGGCCTTTCTCTCCTTTTCATAAAATTCATGGACACTTTTTCTCTTGCGACCCTCAGACATTTTGAAAAAACGCGGTGAGAACGCGAGCTTCAATGAATGGTTGAAACCGTAGCCCACCACACATATACACCTGAAAGTGCGCATGTGCAGAAAGCGAACTTAGGGATGAGCACATACGATGGCCTTAAAGGCGGAGTCCACGATGTTTGAAAAACGCTTTTGAAAAGGAGACGGGCCGACTACCAAAACACACTTGTAGCCAATCAGCAGTAGGAGCGTGTCTACTAACCGACATCCTTGCCGGGTTGCGTATGTGTGGGGCGGGTCTATCAACAGAAGGTCCAGATTCTATTGGGGTAGGGGCGTGTTTGTTTAGGTGATTTCAAATATCAACATTGGCTTTCAAACATCGTGGACTCCGCCTTTAAGTCAACATATCACCAGAATGATTGACAACTGGGATGACCAATAGTTTTGATGATCCACCCGGAAAAAGAAAATTTTCTGCTATACCTTTAATTATTCTGTTTTATGTAGTACTACTGACAAGAACAAAGTCCAGTAATAATAAAGCGAGTGCTCGTACCGCGTTAAAGGAATAGTCTACTCATTTTCAATATTAAAATATGTTATTACCTTAACTAAGATTTGTTAATACATCCCTCTATCATCTGTGTGCGTGCACGTAAGCGCTGGAGCGCGCTGCGACACTTCGATAGCATTTAGCTTAGCCCCCTTCATACAATGGTACCATTTAGAGATAAAGTTAGAAGTGACCAAACACATCAACGTTTTTCCTATTTAAGACGAGTAGTTATACGACAAAGTTTGGTGGTACAAAATAAAACGTAGCGCTTTTCTAAGCGGATTTAAAAGAGGAACTATATTTTATGGCGTAATAGCACTTTTGGGAGTACTTCGACTCGCATGAAAAGTCCGCTCCCCTTCTCCCTCTCATAATGGGAGAGGGAGGGTGTTACTGCGCCGAGTTGAAGTCCTCCCATAAGTGCTATTACGCCATAAAATATAGTTCCTCTTTTTAATCCGCTTAGAAAAGCGCTACGTTTTTTTTTGTACCACCAAACTTGCTCGTATAACTACTCGTCTTAAATAGGAAAAACATTGATGTGTTTGGTCACTTCTAACTTTATCTCTAAATGGCAGCATTGAATGAATGGGGGTTAGCTAAATGCTATCGAAGCGTCGCAGCGTGCTCCAGCGCTTACGTGCACGCACACAGATGATAGAGGGATGTATCAACAATTCTTAGTTAAGGTAATAACATATTTTAATATTGAAAATGAGTAGACTATTCCTTTAAGATAAAATAGAAAGCATTAGTATATAAATATAGTTTTCTTAAATTTTACCTCGCGCCAAAACAATAACACAGAATGCACTAAATATGAATAAAAAAAGGAATAGTTTCATGACACCAAATACTACTGGTTTGATCTTATTTTTGACCATCAAACACAGATTTCAAAAACAGAATCCCTGTCAGGGATGTAGCCCAGATCAGGCTGTGGTCAGCGGGGTGAGTGAACACTGACGTCCTCTTGTGCGTTTGGGACTTGTCCAAATCTTTCTAAGCAAATGTTCAAATAGGCGCTATCTTTACTGTTCGACTGCAGATTTGAATATTATACTTGTATATTCTCGACTGAACTAATCTTAAAACTACACTTTGTGACCAAGAAACGGTAATATTAAGAAATGGCTTTTCCTTTTATAGAGTTATTATGACATTCACAACAGCCAAAAGTGTTACCTGTCATTCTGGTCTTCAAATCTGTGGTGGAAGAAAGTACTTCCCCAACAAAGAGGCTTTTAAAATCATTCTGTCGCTGTTTTCTTTTTTCAAATGTGTGCCGTCGAACTGTTGTATAAAAGCAAAATTGCTCTCGGAGTCGTGTGATATAGCTCAGTATCATCATGGCTGTGATTGCCTCTGGCACATAATATCTGTCATTCTCAAGCGATATTGCTTAAATATAATCTACTACTACTAATAATGAACTCTTCAACACATGCTTTTACTTTTCCTGACACCTATCTGACACTAAAACAAACAACCACCGTCCTTTATCCAGTTTCGATACTCAAGGCCTCTTTTGTCATTGGTTACGTGATTTCTACATGAACAACACAAGCCCTGAATCAAGGCTTTATTTGGCACCCCCATTTATTCTCGACATGCGCTCTGAACCCTCACTTCAAATATCCCATCACTAAGAATGACCCAGCTGTAATAACAGGACTGACACCTGTCTTCTGTCTATATGTGTGAATCTAGAAAAAGATACAGAATCTCAATTCTTCATCCTTCTTTGTGTAAATAAGAGTGAAAAGACAATTTATTTGTTTCATGTTTCTTTCAGATGTGAAGAGTGATTCATGTTTGGATATAGAAATAACATCCTCAACATCAAAAGAGCGACTGACAGCACAAACTCTTTCCTGCATCACCTGTGGAAAGACATTCAGCTCACAGAGACATTTAGAGAGACATGAGAGAAAACACACAGAACAGAAACTCTTCAGCAGATCTGAGATCAGCTTTACTACCTTACAAGAGAAGAAACTTAATTCAGAAGAACACAGAGAGAAGAAGAAGAAGCAGTTTCAATGTGAGCAGTGTGGGAGGATTTGTGTCTCTTCATCTAAACTAAATGTTCACATGATGACACACAGTGATGAAAAACCTTTCAACTGCACTGAATGTGGAAAATACTTCAAAACCAAACAAAATCTTAAAATTCATCAGAAAATTCACACTGAAGAGAAACCTTTTCAATGTAGTGTCTGTGGGAAGAGTTTAAGTCATTGGAATAAGTTACTTAATCACAAAAGAATTCATACAGGTGAGAAACCTTTCAAATGCTCTCAGTGTGACATGACGTTTACTTCTTCAACTAACTTAAAAGTCCATCAGAGAGTTCATACTGGAGAGAAACCTTATCACTGTAGTGTCTGTGGGAAGAGTTTTAGTCAATGGGCTGCATTACGAAATCACAAGAGAATTCATTCAGGTGAAAAACCTTTCAAATGCTCTCAGTGTGACAAGACGTTTGCTCAGTCAAGTTCCTTAAAATACCATCAGAGACTTCATACAGGAGAGAAACCTTTCGTTTGCGCTCAATGTGGAAAGAACTTCACTATTTCATCTCAATTAATAGTTCATCAGAGAGTTCATACTGGAGAGAAACCTCATCACTGCATAGACTGTGGGAAGAGTTTTAGTCAATGGGCTTCATTACATAATCACAAGAGACTTCATACAGGTGAAAAACCTTTCGAATGCTCTCAGTGTGACAAGACGTTTGTTCAGTCAGGTCACTTGAAAGGCCATCAGAGAGTTCACACTGGAAAGAAACCTTAACACTGTAGCGGTACATTCACACTGGGTGAAATCGTTTCAGCTTGACGGGAGGCCTGCCTGTAGCGTGGCCAACGGCCAATCACAGTGGGCGCAACGTGCTCTGGTCTTCCATAAACGTAATTGGCTGGCTCTGCCTAGGTTATTTGCATAAGGCGATCTGATTGGCTGACGCATGCGTTGCTGCTTGAAATGTTGAGAAATGTTCAACTTCTGCCGCGAGCAACAGCACTGGAGCGGCGCCGACGGTTCCACAAGTCGGTTCGGCAACGCATGACATCACCCATTAATGAATGTGAAGCATTAACGCTTACGCACCGTGTGAATGTACCGTAATGTTTGTGGGAAAAGTTAATCAACAGTCAAACTTTATAAAGCATCCATGACCTAAATAAGGTTATGACATCACAAACTTGTATAAAGTTTCTAGCAAACTTTCAAACTTTCTAGAGTTTTATTTTAGGTTATGATGTCCTTAAAGGGATAAAATAAATTTCTGTCATCATTTACTCACTCTCATCTTTTTACAAACCTGTATACATTTCTTTGTTCTGATAAACAGAAGGAAGATATTTTGAGGAAAGTTTGAAATCAAGCCACTTGTGAGTCCCATTCGCTTCCATAGTATTCTTTATTCCTACAATGAAAGTGTTGTTTTTTGACTGTTGTTTTATGAGTGAAATAAACAGTTGAAATAACGTTACCCATGAAAGTACACTGAATGTAAGATTCTGTACACTACTGTAAATGTTAGTTTAGTAAACCAAGAGACACAGGGACTAAAAGTTTTTTACCTCACCATGTGTAAGAGCCATATTTCATAGTTTTATTGTTAATTCAATCTTATATATGTGTTTAAATCTGTGATTAATGAGCAAAATAAAAGTGTAATTTGATATTTTGGAAAACTTTTATCTTGAAGCTCCAGAAGATAATTGGTCGAGTTGACCCAAGTTTTGAGAAAGAAAGAGCTCATCAGCGCCCCCTTGATGCGGTCTCCGGCGAAGCCTGCAATGCAGCAGGCTTCACGCACACCAACCCAGAAGTCCTTGTGAAAGAGCAATCGGACGACGGAAGGGAGGAGTTCACTCTGACGGGCAACTCCTCCTCCCAGACTCGGCGTGACGCTTGATCAAGTCTGTCCCAAAATACGACTTCAGTGCACCCACGTGGACTCGTATCAAGGGTCCCTAAAGTCTGCACTCTATTGGCGCTTTTCCATTGCATAGTACCCCATGGTTTAGTTTAGTTTGGGTCGGGTCAGCTCACCTCACTTTGGCTTGGTTAGCTTTTCCATCAAGTTTAGTAACACTTCGGAGTGGGAGGGATTATAGGCGTGTCGTTATATTTACGCTGCCTACTGCTGTGACATCATACAAGTGAGAGCGTTGTTGTACATTCCATACATTCATTTATTTCTCAGTCTGCCACAAAATTAAAATTGGCCACCACAAATAGATGTTTGCACATCGCGTTTATAACAACCTCTGTCTCACATGACAGGTTCTGTTCAAACATTGACCCGTGGCGTCAGTCGACGGCGCTCCGCTGATCCTCATTCAAGTTGCATTTAACTCTTTCACCGCCAGCGTTTTAAAAAAAAGTTGCCAGCCAGCGCCAGCGTTTTTCATGATTTTCACCAAAGTTTAATGCCTTCCAGAAAATGTTCTTCTTTAAATATATAAACATACAATATACCAAATGAAAGAACAGACCCTCTGCTTTCAAACAAAAAAAACCGTTTCATCCTACCTTTAGTGGTTCTTTTGCAATCAGCATTTGAATATGGGTAGGTTTTTGCAAAAACACCATATTTTGAGCAAAAAGCAGAGATAATTCAATTTTTATGACGGACTTTTCATAGAGATCCCATTCAGCGCGATCTTTAAAACAGACACGGACATGCAGCTGCTTGCCATAGGGCAATACTTCCGGTTTTAAAAAGTTGCGGAAGGTCGCCACCTGGTGGATAATAGCGGTATTGCGGAAAGACGGAAAATCTCGTCATTGGCGGGGAAGCGTTTTCTCTTAATTGACGAGATATCTCGTCAATGGCGGGGAAAGAGTTAAGC
Organism: Paramisgurnus dabryanus; assembly: GCF_030506205.2. NCBI lineage: Eukaryota > Metazoa > Chordata > Actinopteri > Cypriniformes > Cobitidae > Paramisgurnus > Paramisgurnus dabryanus. The sequence continues at coordinate 4,965,094 of NC_133344.1, forward strand.
ATATATAATGCGGACTTGCACGTCGCGAATGTGCCGCCACAAACTGCAAGTCTGGAAAAAAACTGTTCTGGTGTCCCGGATTCTCAACCTGTGGATGTTTTTCATCGCTAAAAGGGTGTTTGGAAAGTTATAGCAGAACACAGATAACAACATGTTTGCTTGAGACAGCGAAAGCTAGCAGTAAGTGTTGGACTTTAAGGCGTCCATTGCATGTTCATAATTAGAGGAAAGACACGGTATTAAAATTAAGTTATTTATTGATCAGATATGAAAAAGTTTTACAGCGCGCTGGGTCATCTCAAGCAATGAACAACCAGCTCAAAAAGTAACATGCATATTTATAAAATATATGACGTCGATCTTTCTTCTAAGAATCTCCACCCACAAAGGCCGTTCCCCTCGTGCATCTGACTCCATCACCACACCCAGTTTTAGCCTGCAGGAGAAGATAGACACACACAGACAAAGAAAAAACAAACTGTTCTTCGCTCATCCCTGAGAGCCATGCAGTCCGTCACTTTCTCCCCAGTACTCCTTCACTTCACATATGATTGACTTCACATAGAATATAATAATGCTTTCTTAAAAACAAATCATTAATAAAACATTCATTTATTCATAAAAAACATAAGCTGTAAGATTAAAGTGATTATTATGTAAAACCCATTTCAATATCATGACATCATTTCATTATTCGTAAAATTGGTTATATGAATAAGGCACACATTAACTTCTTTAGATAGATAAACACATATTACATCTTTTACTGCAATATAACTTCTAAGCAAAACACTTTAATCATTATTAAAAAACATCTGTCAGGGAAGAAAACACACACACACACACAAAGAACAAGCCCAGGAGATTCTGTTCTTCAAGGTTGAGCTGCCATCCCCCCATTAGGTTATTCTGTATGCAACCTTCATATCATTGATTAATACACATTTATCAAAGACAACATCAAATCTTTATTACATCAATTATTCAATGATTAATACTGATTAAGTAAGAAATATATTGCATATTTTATCCTGTGAATATTAAAGCATTAGTTAATACATGGTTGTCTGTTTGCTTTTCCTCTTTAAGCCTTTCTCTTTATCTTGACCGTTGCCACCTGCAAATTCCTCACTAATCCAACCACGACCTTGCAACTTTTGCAAACACAGAAGCTGCTTCCTCTCAGTAACTTTCCACTCTCTCAGACAAACACAAACAATCTTTTACTTCAGCATACTATAATGATTATTGAAAACACTTCTAAATACAATATTAATAAAACATATGACATTAAAATCCCACATAAGCTAAAGCTAATATTTACATTATAGCGATGACGCTTCTCTCAGACCAATCAGTGACCTACAGTGTTTTCGCGTCCCGTTTGGTATCAGCTCGGGTCGTTTTGAACCCCAACCGAGGTGGTACGAAAAAAAGTATCGGGTACTACGTACTGCACCCAATGGAAAAGCTCCCAAAAGTAAGCTGACCCAAACTAAACCAAACCGTGGGGTACTATGCAATGGAAAAGCGCCATAAGATGTCATCAAAGTGTGGACTCTGAGGAGGACCACAAGTCCGGAGTGTGCATTTGGGACAGGGCCTCTATCGCTGAAGGAGAGTTGGCCCTTCTTGTTCGCTACAAAGAATCGGCTTTTAGAGCCGGTTCGTTTGCGAACAACCCATCACTAGACGTAACGTCAATGCCTTAAATTTGAATTTTTCAACCAGGTTAGGTGCCAAGCTTATGTCAAACTCTATACATCTTAATGGTACAACCTAGAAATTGAAGGTAAATTCCAGACATTAATGTTATGCCTACTCTCAATCACAGTCAAGTTAATACACAAAATAAACGATAAGGCAAAATATCATCCAATACTGTTTACTAGGATGATAAACTCCCATGTTCATCATCACAGTATTTTACAATCACAGTTGAATGTAATGTGGTAGTGAAAAGGAAAGTAACTGTACTTGTATCTATAAACGGGTTTCCTGTTTACAAACATTACAGGGTGCGCGTGCATCCTGGAGGCAGAAAGCTAGCCCGATTGGTGAGCTGGTCCGCTACCGCAACAACCTTAAGCTTTGAAGCTTTCTTTATTGTTTGTATATAACTGCTGACTAAATAAAACTTCCTGTGAGTTCCTGTCTCATCTTAATATGAAAGAAAATAGCCAGGTATCTGTGGCCCTAGTACCTTATGTTTCATTGTTTTGAGTTGATGGCATATTGTTTATGCTTGGGCCAAGGGTCTGAGTCAAATGTGAATGGTAAGCCTAAAGTGTGAACACATTTCTATGATAATGAAATGGTCCAAGTAAGACAGTGGGTAAAATGGTAATGTTTATGGGATTAAGGGTTGGTGAAACTGAAGGATTGGGAGTGGCAGGGTTACTTCCTTTCAATGTCTCAATGTTCAATCGCTTAAGAGCGATTCGGGACTGATCTGAGAGCAACTCTGAGTAAGGAAAAGACAAAAACTTTAATCTTAGTGAGGAGGTGGGGTTGACCCTGTTGCTACGTGTGACACAATCTTTTGAAGACTGTGATTGGTTGGTTGTCCAAGAAGGAAGAGATGAAAAGTTTCATCAATTTGAAATTACAGGTATACTTTTAACTATTATATATATATCTATATATATACACACACAAAATAAAAAATTGAGTAAATATACAATATATAATTAACATATAATTAATATTTATTATAAAATAATAAATAAAGTATAAACTTATATATAAGTGCTGTTAATGTCAAACTTAACGTATTAGATAGAAAAAAATACAACGAGACACATTGGTGTAACAGACCTAAATCATCTTTGCTGCATAGTTGCATTTTTTCTAGTTACCGAATCTGTTATTGTAGTTAGTGATTACTTTTATTTCTTGCGCTATATTATATTATATGTCTCTAATAAGATCGGTCACAAACATGATTTCTGTACGATCTAATGTGTTGCATGTTATTAACTTACTGTCATGCACTGTGCAACATTTTGACTCCCTCTTCGTGTTTTGTCCACTTTCCCGGTTGCTAAAAAAACTCTTAAAGGTGCAGTGTGTAATTTTTAGAAGGATCTCTTGAAAGAAATGCAAAATAATATACACAATTATTTTATCAGTGGTGTATAAAGACCTTTTAAAATGAACCTTTAAAACCTTAGAATGAGACGTTTATATCTACATACAACGAGGGTCCCCTTACATGGAAGTCACCATTTTGTGCCACCATGTTTCTACAGAAGCCCTTAACGGACAAACTGTTTTATCAAGTTGTCTCCGATGATGAAATGTTTGTCCGTTGGTGGCTATTGTAGCTTCTTTTTGCATTTCAAAAATGAGGGGTGAGCAGTGGACTGAGCCTTTGGTTGCAATTCACAACCTCACCACTAGAAGCCGCTAAAATTTACACACTGCACCTTTAAGCCTCTTAAAAGTCCTCATCCATACTCCTATCAATTTTGACCTTAAGACCTCTTTTAAGGGTTAAGATGCTTTCTGAATTACTTTTTTCTTTACTAGGATTTTTTCTTTAATTTTAAGAGTAAACGCCCACAATTCTAAGAATTTTCTTAGAAATGCGTCACTAGGAGCTACTCTTTGCATTAAGATTCTTTTTTTTTTTTGTGATCAAAACTTTTATTTATTTTTCAAATATAACAAAATCATACAGACATACAAAATTAAAGTCAAAATAATTTAAAGGGAGGGGGAGCAACAGACACAATATTTCACAGTTTAAAGTCAGATTGAAAAGTAAAAAAAAAAATTAAGAAATAAAACAAATAATGCACATAATTAAACATCTTGGTGATTACAGAACCATTACATTCTTTTCATATGATCCAATAGTTTGGAAGAGATACAGTTCCAGGAATTAATGCATTAAGAGTCTTTATGAATACGGGCCCTGGTTGTATATGGTCAATTGGTCATCATGATGGTCTTTAAAATTCTTATTTGAAGTTTTAACAGCTAAACAACCCTGCTAAAAAAACAATAGACACCGAAATTCTATTGGTTTTATTGGGAATTGTATTGGTTCTAATGGAATATGGCCCAAAACACACTACAGTGTAGTGGTTTTAATTGTAAAAGCTAATGGTTCCTATTGGTATTTTAATGGAAACCATTAGAATCTTCTGTAATGGTTTTGTTGTTGTTTTTTCAGCAGGGAAAAATATCACAAATATTGCATTTTGGTCTGGTTTTATTTTTGTAGTGAACAGATGTGATTTACTACCTAAAGAAAACGTGGCAATTAGGTATTTTACAACGTTTATAGGGTGTGGTTTTTTAAAACGTTTTTAAAATGTTGTGCTGCAACATTACCTAATTGAAAATACAACGTTGTGAAAAGTTTGTGATTGTATTTTTAATCTGATAATAATATATTTTGTCCTACGCTGTATATCTTTATTACATTTAAAGCTTGATGTTTTGACTTTATTCTTCAGCAATTATTTTCCCACCCTTTCTTTTCATTTAGTCATTACTTTATACAATAGTTCGTGATTATTTCTGGCCATATTTGAGACGCATACTTGTTTTGCTAAATCCATTGTAAAGCAGTGAGCGTCTCCTCTCTCCAGTACAGCAGGAGGCGCTGCAGCTCTTTAGTCCGCAAATAAACTCACTTAAGAAAGAAAGAGCGCGCGTGTGATGTGTTTGTGTATCCTCAGTGTTTTTCTCTCTTGCGTGTTTCATTTAGTTTAAACAGACTCTTGTTTCTGTGTATTTTAATGTTGAGATGTACTGTGCTGTAAATGAGTATGAACTGATCTGTCCATGCTGGATATATTGATGATTTCATCACAAAAAACTCTCAGGTGAAGAAAGAGGTGGCGTTACTGGAGACAAAGCTGAGGTCAAGAGGAGATTTACCAATGAAACGAGAGGTTTGTACAGCTTAAACATCATTTACCTGAATCAGACAACATCAAATCATTTCTAATCTTACTGTCTGTGTGTGTTGTGTTGTCAGGATGTGGATTGTTGTGAATCTTCAGTGTATGTGACTGATGATGGGAGTCTGGATTCAGTGTGGATGAGCAGAGATCAGAGCCGCACACCACAGCCACTGCTGGACTCTAAACTCTCTGAAGAGAAATCCAGACACAGGACTCCGATCTCAGTCTGACTTTACTCTGTTATACTGAGTCAAAGCCCACAGACACTCAGGACACTACAGTGTGTGACAGTAAACAGAGCTTACAGGAGGATCAAACCTCCACAGAGTCTCTGGATTCTGTCTGTAACGCTGGAGAACAGCAGCAGATCCTGCAGACCAAACTGAAGATGTGTTCAGTTAAACTCATCAACTGCACGAACCTCATGATGAAGATTAAAACTGAACCCACAGAAATCAAAACTGAACCCACAGAAATCAAAACGGAACCCACAGAAATCAAAACGGAACCCACAGAAATCAAAACGGAACCCACAGAAATCAAAACTGAACCCACAGAAGAGGAAGATCGCACTGAAGAAGATGATGATTTTATTCCATCAGGTATGTCTCCTTATAATTATTGTTGTGTTTTTTACATTTTTAACTGTCGTGTGAGCACAGTTTTGGGTCACAAACTCAATAATCAAAAGATCACGAAATTTAATTACTAAAATTTTAAAGGGGCGGTGAATTTGTCGATTTTATTGTTTTATACTGTTGTCTGATGTCTACTTATGATGTTCGCGTGGTTTTTACATTCAAAAACATCAAAAGCAATAAGTAATAGGCTATTTTGTAACATGGATTAGTGGCTCTCTGGAGAAATGGTTCGCTTGAAGGGGCGGGGCGCACTGAAGACCTGTGCCCGGTTGCATGAAAGTCCTTAAGCTAAGAAATCCATTAAATATAAGGTCAAGGGTGCCCTTAATTAAAAATGGGTTGCAAGAAAAACCCTTAAGTGAACCTTAAGGCTGTAAATAAGTATTTACCCTTAAATGCTAAAGTATTACCTTAAGTTCTGCTATGCTTTGCTACAAAGTCCTTAAGTCCCATTTTCCCTTAAAAACTTAAGGGACTATAACAGGTCCCTTAACGTCACACGCGATGGCTGATTTTATTGTTATTTAAGAAAATGAAGTACCAACGCGCATTTCTGACGATCGAAATAATCCCTTAGAGAAAAGTGATGCGCATTTATTTGGAGAAAAGCGGTTTGATAGTCCGTCAATCTAAAGTGCTTCAAGTTTGAATTACTTTCAGGTTTTATACATGCGGCACTTTACAGTCTGTTATTTGCGATGTTTCATTGTACACAAATCCGCCGTTTGTTGAGATGCGTGCGTTGATTAGTTTACACTCTGAGATTTTGTAACTATAGCAACCGCTTCTCCGCTGCCGTGTTTTGGCAGAGACTACTGTAAAATACTTAGTATAAACACTTAGGTAAGGGTGACAGTTAAGACCTTTGTTGCAACGCTCTTAAATAAATCCCTTACCTTAGGGATTTTTTTCTCCCTCAGGGAAACCCTCACTTAAGGAGTTTCATGCATCCGGGCACTGGACGTAAACGCCCACTGCTATGATTGGACAGCTTCATTCCCCGTCATTACATGTGGGGAAATGTTTTAAAAACATTCATGTGATAAAAATAGCAGCCGAACACAAATATGTTTGAGCCACAAAAGATTCTGGGTGCTAAAGATAATACACATAAATGACAATACGTATAGTAAAGTACAAACAAAACTCGACGTGACTAAATTACCGTATACAACACAGTAAGCGCACATCAGAATCTAAACTGCGGCTGATAGGGGTGTAACGGTACGTGTATTCGAACCGGACCGTTTCGGTTCAGGGCTTTCGGCACGGTGCACACGTGCACCGAAAGGCCGAATGCATGCTCCGTGTGTCTCAATCAGCTCCCTTGTTCAGTAGTCAGGGCACTGATCAGGGAGTCGGCCATTTTAAGGGCTGTCTCAATCGCAAAATCCGTTCAGTGCACTGGAACGTTCGTTCCCTAAAAATTCCCACAATGCAACGCAAAAACCAGTGAGCATCGATGATCCCTATGTTCCCTAACCGGAAATCACTTGACCTTTTCTAAAGCTCTCCAACCAAACATCACGTGATCCAACTCAATAAACTTTATGAAATGTTACAGAACTTTTATAAAGACAAACGTTTGTTTTAGTTGTAAATATAAATACACATTGCTACACAGTAAGGGACCACAATCTACTCAATATTTAAAAGAATAATATTTATTTAAAATTGTAAATATATTTATTACATTTAAAATGTAATTATATGCCTCCAATTTTATGCACAGATATATAAGAGAATAATGACAGCATTTTCCACAATGTACTGTTTTTTAAAATTAAGTCAGAAAGTTGTTGGTTTTGCCGGTTGTTGATGAGTAACAGCTGTGAGTGATTACAACGCGCTTAAGCAGCCGTGACAGAAAAATAAGTGAACATCGTCCCAATGTGAAGTGAGCTAGGGTCCTTACCAGTGCCCGAACCTGTGTACACGATATACTGATTCACGACCTCGGGAGCTAGGGAACGAATTGAGACACACGGTCCGTGTGCGCCTGTGCGGAACATAATACGTGCGTTTCCGCACGAACATATTAAGTGGCGGAAGTCTCCTCGTTCAGCGCAAGTCTTCTGTCAAACATATAACATAATTCGGCCCGCAGAAAGATTTTTATTTACTTAGTTGTATATCCGTTTGATTATTGATGTAAACGTTTACGTGTCGTATTTAAAAGCGCATGTTAAACGCGTGTCAACGCGCTGCTTTGTTCTTTCAAAAGTGCGTGAGAGGTTGCGCGTCTTTCGTTGCTACGCATTCATGAGACGCGCTTTCTGTGAGAGCGAGAATAAGGAATGCGTGATCAGATTTTTCATCTGCACCTCACGTCAATCATATCATTGTCACAATGCGATCAGCTGGTCGGGACATGGACGAGCTGTAACCCGGGCTTACTCAGCTGTTACTCAGCTGCGGAGGGGTTCGTTAGTAAAGTCACAGGCAGCTTACATTGACAACACAAGCAAAGAATAGGAGAAACGTGCAAAAGATCAAAGATGGCTATGTATGCAACTCACTAATCTCAAAATGAGTGTATAATAAGTATATCATCATGTTGCTTGCTATGCAGTTACACATAGAGCAGTAATATTATTTTTATACAGAGATGGTACATAGCCAATTCAATACTGTGAGTTAAACAATCCAAAATAAATCAAAACAGAACATTTTTGGTGGCAAAAATGTAGGCTAATTGTTCATAAATGTATTCAGGAATTGAATTTGTTAGTTCAAGGTTTTAGTAGAAAAAGTTTAAGAGAAGGTTAAGAAAAGAGTTACCTTCTGTTATAAAATAATGTAAAAAAGAACTTTGCAGTAGTATTTTATTTATTATTTTTTCATTTTATATATATTTTATATGTTATATTTTAATAAAAAGTGTTTAAAAAAGTGTAAACAAATTGTAAAAAAGTTTATAGTAATAAACAACCTGCAGTTTAATGTTTGCATTTTCCCCCTACTGTACCGAAAATGAACCGAACCGTGGCTTCAAAACCGGGGTTCGCACAGAACCGTGATTTTTGCGTACCGTTACACCCCTAGCGGCTGATAAATCCTTATCAATAACTTTGTATATTTCTATGATAAAAAAGTTGTTTTGTTGAGTGTTTGACCTTTCAAACGCAACTCGCCTAAATTACCGTATACAACACAGTAAGCGGGCATCAGAATCTAAACTGCGGCTGATAAATCCTTCTTTATCAATAACTTTGTATATTTCTACCTTTTAAATTACAGTTGTATTGTTAAGTGTTGTACATTTAATAATCGTTTAATGTTTTTAGTAAATTCAAACATAACGTTACGTGTTTAAACACGAATGTTACAACAGACATATCAAGCGATTTCTTCTAACAAAGCAATAGTGAAACGCAGTAACTTAAATAAAGTAAAATGTCTTACTGTGAATACTGCTGTGTCATTGTCGTCAGATCCAATATTAGTGGTGCTTTTAATCACAGTCTCTCTGCAAATCCAGCATCGACTTCTTTACAAATGAATCCGTGTTCACAAAGTTAACAAACAGTCCCCACACGAGCTGGAACTTCTTCAAAAGCAAACTTTATCCACGCATTCCTAATGTTATGTTCCAAGTTTCCGAATGCGTTTCGAAAATGCGTTTCCATGGTCAGTCTATCATAACAGATAACCACGTCAAAATAAAAGTCTCTCAGAAAAAATGTATTTAAAAGTCATTTTGGTTACATTTGTCAATCTTTAAAGACATGTTTACTTGTTGAGACACATGTGTGTCACGCAAAGCTGTGGGCGGGACTACAAAAGTGGTGGTTGTATTTGGCTTTGGGAGGTGCTTCAATTGATGTCATATTTTTTCGAATTCCAGACTGGCTTGTTTTACTGGCTTGGTGCCAAAAACTGTTATATTTCAGTAGCACAGATGTTTTCAGTTCTGAAACTTGCAGGATGTTCATTTAAGTATGATGACCTCTTATATAACAAATTATCAAGTTAAAATTGAGTATTTGATTCACCGCTCCTTTAATGGCAGCTAATCTTCTTGGGGTCCTCTTTAAAATTATTCACAACATAAAATTACACAAAGTAGGGCTGAACGATACATCGAATTGTCATCGTCATCGCGATATGAACTCACGCGATGAACACATCGCAACAGACAGCCTTGAGGCGATGAATGAAGGGAAAACTGTAAGCGCATGTAATAAACGTTTGACCTATCACGTTTAGTCCTGAAGACATGTGCTGCGTCCGAAATCGCCTACTACCATACTATATAGTATTCAAAAAGCACTACTTTGCCTACTATATAGTATGGAAGTAGGCGGTTTCGGACGCACCGATGGTTTGCGCGTTCATGCTAGTAGGCCAATCAGGGGAACCCCCAAGTCAGCTACGCTCAGATTGATTTGTGAGGTGTCAGTTGCGACGCTGTGCCTGTTAACAAAAACTATGGCAGAGGAAGGAGAGAAGAGTGAGGAAAATGTGTTGTCAGACGAAGACCTTGTGGTGAAAATGAACAGCACTTCAGCTATATCATGGAATTATTTTGGATTTAGGAGAGATGACGCTGCAAACACAGGTACTGTGGAAGCGGTGATTCTCATATTGCGTCTATTGTGCGCTCAAGATCATTATTTCAAATGTATGTGTGCTCTGTAAACGCAGCGGTCGCGACACGCTCGTTTTTTCCAGGTATTTCAAAAACATTTTAACTTCAGAATGATTGTCATCTCAACATTAAACAATGTCATCGCACATCGCAACTTTTCCTCACATCCTTCAGCCCTAGCAAGTGGTGCAATCAATTTAATTTTAATTCTGATCCATTTGTATTTTTTTAATATGTAGACCAATTTATTTAATTTGAATAAATTTGTATGTCTTTTATCAGACTTACCAATTGTTATAATTTATATTTGTGCTGGTCAGTTATGAACAATAGCAAAAACTTGGGAATTTGGTGGGGCAGAGGGGCCCCTCCCCTAACAGATGTTGTCTCACTCCAAACTTTTAAATAAAACCTGAAAGCCCTGCATTTGCCACAACAAACTTGGTCAGACATTTAAGTTTATCACCTGATAGAACACAATAAGTATCAAAAGTCTGTTGATCATGCAAGACCATCATCCCGCACTCAACCATCCATGTCATGGTCTCATTTAACCACTTATGTTTGTATTGAATGTAGCCTACTGCACAGTTACTGCTGTTAATTTTAGTTGGTTACAGTTATTGTTTTCAATAGCCAAACCAAGTTTAGCCTCTTAAATACCAAATAAACATCTTGTTTATTTATACTTTCATTCTTTCTTGTTTGATGTTTGATAAGGAAAAAAAACGGAAATCGCATCGGAATCGGCCAATTTGCTTGTTAAGAAAATCGGTATAAAATCGGCCATGAAAAATCAAGATCCTGCATCCCTAATAACTTTATCAATCATTTGCAAATGTACTTCGCAAATAATGTAAATACGGGAGACATTCAAAGTAATTTCAGAATTATCCAGTGATCGTGGCAACATGATCAAAATAAACTCTTTTACCGCAGTAATAATATTTAACGGGTACACTTTTAACGTAGGTTTGAAAGGAACCTAAACATTTAGTCATGTGTCAATCATCATTAAAATCACATCGTAAACGGGAGTCTCTGTTCCTCAGCGACATCAACTCAACGGATCAAAGTTTAGTTTACCATTGTCAGATTTATCGTGCCCTTCACACAGCTCTATCCCAGGTTTTCTTATGATGTTAACCTGAGAACAATGGCTTTCTCCGTGAAGATTAATTTTGGCAGGCTAATGTCTCACAAAGTGAGCCAGAAACCCTGGAATCGCCCTCTTATGAAGAGAAAATGATGAAGGGAGCAGATTTTGATATCGTTTGATCTAAAAACGGATTGGCAACTAACTGCAGTGATTATTTGCCTTCAGGCATATCACAACGACTGATTGAACGACTGATATGGTGCATGGTCCTTTTTGGCGATATCTTTCTTTTTTTCTGGGGAAAAGAATTATGAAAGTAACTAAAGCTGGGTTTTGTCAAAAATACATAAAATGTGTACCTGAAGACAATCGGAGGCGGAGCACTTTAGAACAACTCCGGGGAAGTGATTAGAGCCCGACCGATAGGGATTTTTGGGGGCCGATGCCGATATTAACTCGAAAGAGCCGATTTATAAGCCGATATTTTAATTTTGAAAATAAACTGGATATTAGACCCATTTCCTATAAACTGCACTTACACAACATTCAATAGCAAAATATCTGCCTGTTCTATGTGTGTGGGCTGTATAAAACATTTTCCAGAACGGATTATGTTAAAAAAGCCTTACGGGGATCGCACACCGGCCGCGCAGCTCAGCGCCGCGCCGTTCAAAAAAAAATGTAACACATTGTTTTCTATGAGTGTGGCGCCTGTCCGCGCCGCCCAGCTGTGACTCAGGAAGTTGTTCAAATCCCTGTCGCGCCACTCACATAGTTTAATATTAAATAACATCATATTCGTCCCAAATCATTAAGGATTAAAGCTATCGTCTACGATTTCAAAGATTGTTCATTATTAATAACCTCGTTTATATGCTGGTTATGGTTCTACAGTAACATCCTAACAATATAAAGAGAAAAAAGAATTTAAAAAATCCATTCAGTCTATTGGGTGTATGGTAGCAGATAAGTTGACCAATGTAAACTGTCCGGCCGGACAGCTTACATTGGTTAACTGCTCTCATCCAATCCCTGCTACATTTGAAAATCCACCTCGTGCTCGCGTCTCCACCCCATCGCACACCACCCCGCCCCTCTCCTGCCTGCGATATGAAATTTGTGTCAGTGTATGGTAGCTAGCGAAGCAGCAACATAGATTAGATAGATTAGATTCAACTTTATTGTCACTGCACATGTAGGTACAAGGCAACGAAATGCAGTTAGCATCTAACCAGAAGTGCAATAAGCAGTAAGTACAGAATAAAGGTCTATAATATGTAAGTCTCTTACTGTGGGTGATGCGGAGTCGTAACTCATCAATTTTGTTCACCAGTGACCGCACATTAGCGAGGAAAATGCTGGGTAAAGAGAGCCGGAGCGGTGTTAGCTTTAGCTTGGCTCTTAGACCTCCGCGCTTCCCCCGCCTTTGTTTACGATCTCGACGCCGCCTGCGAGCACTTCCGCCCGGCCGGGTAGAGTGCGAAGCCTCGGTTGTTCTAGCGTTCTAGAGTCGAAGATTGGTGATAAAACTGCTGGTAAAGTCCTCACCGATACCCAAAAGCTCCTGTCGGGTGTATGATGTTAAAGCAAAGCTGTTCAGTACGAACAGACCCGAGATGAGCAGGAATAATACTGCAAAATTGCAAAAACTGGAGAGACGCTCCGCCATTGACTGTTGGAGGAAGCTTCTGGGAGATTTGGGGCTGAAAACCGACGCCGACACGGCAGACTTTTGTTGAACAGGTACGCATTTATTTATACTTTGTATTGTGTGAGTCTGACAACATGCTGTCGGTCGGCATCGGAATGTTAGCCGTTTAGCATCGCGTATCACGGGTCAAAATAATTATATTTATAAAGTCATTTCTTGAAGCTCAGGAGGGGAAACGTATGCCAAACGTTGTTGTGAAAGTAAATAACGTCAATTACAATCATAATTGTAATTGTACATTCCTTCAAGGCTTTATGTGTTTACTGCTCGGTAAATCTCTGTTCTGATGTTTACTACCAGTGATCACAGCTTGAATGAGTGACTTTGTTCAGGTGGTTTCCCGGGGGGAGGGATCAGGTAGCACAGAGGGGCGGGATGAGTTTTTTAAAACTTACTAACCGTCTCAGGCTTTCTCTACCGATTTTCAACATCGTACACTACAGCTTTAACATTGGCTGCCAAAGTATATTTTACTTTGAAGTAGACGCTATCTGACGAAGCTTGCGCTATTTAATGTGCACTTCCGGTTTACAATACCTCCGAGTTCTCCTAGGCGCGACGCGATGCGGCGCTGAGCTGCGCGGCCGGTGTGCGATCCCCTTTAGATTACAGTCTCAATGAACAATATTATTACAACATTTTCCTGTTATATCTGTAAAGCTGCTTTGAAACAATCTGTATTGTAAAAAAGGAAAAAAAGAAATAAAAAAGCGCTTGTTCAGCTCACATTTATTTACATATCCCCTCTGGTTTAATAATTTCTGACGCACCTACTGTAGTTCCTGTAACTACACTATATTTGCTCTCACAGACACATTCACAATGGACCCGTATATCTTCTCCTCTTCTCTTTGTGCAGTCTGAATCAAAACATTGTCATGCGCTGGCGAACGTAAAGTTACTGTTACCGAGTTCTGCACAGAGGCACCTATACTGTAGCCTGTTTAGTAAATTTCTTCACTTTACATGCGATATATTTTATCTTATCGGTGGCTCTAGAAGTGATGTATGATAAAAGTATCAAGTATCATTTTGGTGTGAACTATTGTTGTGGCAAAAAGTCTTAGCTTGAATCTTCATAAGAAAAAATACTCAGGAGACAAAGGTTCCAGGTGCCAAACAAAAATTACTTTATTCGCTCGAGCCAACAAAGTGAGACAATCAATACCCCTCATAGAGGCGCTCAAAGATCATCTGCCCTCCCAACATCTGACTCCATTTTTTATACAGTAAGATCAAACACTTCTTATCTGAGATGACATATACTCTTCTAATTGGTCTTGGCTTGCCATAATTAATTTATTTGTTTGATGTGCAGCTGAATCCTTCTTCATATCTAAAATGACATAGCCTATACAGCTGGACTTCTCAAATCTTAAAATGACGTACTCTGTCGGTTATTTCGACCTTGTTTCTAAAAATAATTGTGGCGAGAATAATCGGGGTATAGTCGCAGGATTGCACCTGGTCTCTTTTAATTAGGAAACTGAGAAATGAAAGTTAACTAATCTAAAATGACGTCCTCTTGTTTATCGGTTATGTCGACCTTTCTCATGAGAACAATCAGGGTATAGTGTTTTAATTAGGAAACTGAGAAAACGAAAGTTAACTAATCTAGAATGACGTCGTCTTGTTTTTCGGTTATGTCGACCTTTTCTCATGGCATAATGTAGAAGCGACATGCCTTATAGGCCTAACAGGCCTTATAGGCCTAATATAATATTAATATAGTATATGATCAATAATATACCCAACAAAAACCACTATACTATCCCTTAGTCTTAAGAGACTTAATCTCATTCTAGAAGTGCCACCATATAATGCAACAAGAATTGTGAAAGTCTCTGTGCAAATAAAATATATTGCTCCGCTTGACAACTCCTCCAAATAGTTGGTTAATATCAGGACTGACACCTGTATTCTGTCTATATGTGTAAATCTAGAAAAAGATACAGAATCTCAATTATTCATCCTTCTTCGTAGGGCTGCACGATAATGAGAAAATATGCCATAGTTCCGTTGGGTGTTGCAATGTCGATATGTCTTTCTTAAAGAAATTTTTATTTGCTTTTATTTTTATCATTTAGATATGTAATGAAAAACAGGTAATGCATATTCTAAAGATATAATTACATCTAACTCAGGCATAAAAAACTGCTATACATGTGACAAACAACTAGTAATGTGTGACCATAACCCAGTACTTGAATATTTACATCAATTTCATAAATTCAACCACTCCAAACTCTCTTTGCTTTCTCTTTGACATGAACAAAGTTGAATGCACTTTACTGCAATACTTGTGAAGATGACCCCCTTTAAAGGGATTTATTAACATTGTTAGAGGTGTAGAAAGACTAACTTTATACAATAATATGTATAGTATATTAAGTAAGGGATAACGTAGAGGCAGCCGGTAGTTATCGGGAAATAAGCCCCGACAGTGTGATCAGGACCCGACGCGAAGCGGAGGGTCTTGTATCACACTGAAGGGTCTTATTTCCCGATAACTACCGGCTGACTCTACATTATCCCGCTTATTACACGGCTTCTTGTCACATAAGAAAAAAACTGGACATGAATATGAATTTGAAACATTTTATTGGTATATTTGTTTTAAATTAACATTTTTATCCTTCCGCGAAACTTTGCACAGATGCATAAAATGATCGTAATACCTTATTAAGATCCTCTGCTTCATACTTGTCTGTCTCCATTTTTTTCTCTTTTAGCCAGTCTTTGAAAAGTTTTAATGCCCATTCTGTATTTTTTTGTGTGTTGGCTTCGTAGCTGTCATGCTCTATTTTGTCAAGTTCAGTCTCAGTAAGCTGTCTGTGTCTTGTCATGGTTGTCCAGTGTTTGTCACAAGATGGCGCCAAACAAACAGTAATCTTTATTGGCGCGGAGCGATTTTACTCGTAAAAGTAGTACCGGCTATGCGTTATTATTTTGGAGCGGTTATTAAAAAGAACGAACCTGCAAATGTCTCAACTGACCAATCAGAATCAAGCATTCCAGAGAGCCGTGTAATAATGATAGACAATGTAGGTCTAAAGATTATAAAGTTGATAGGTTTGTGTAGAAGCAGTAAAAGTGCCTCTCTTTCTATTCCTCTTTTGCAGATTAAAAGAGCTTAATCCGTCATTATTTCAGATTGAAAAGTATACTCTATATAAAGTATGGAGGGTCAGCTTGACTGTTTGACCGTTTGAGCTATAATGGCTCGTTCAGTGCAATGGGCTTGGCATTAACATTGGTTATTGCATCTTTGTAGCAAACATTTTAGATATAAAAAGACGGTTTATTAATAATAATATTTTTAAAATGGGAGAAAGAAAGTGCAGCGCGTGGCCGTGAGTTTATATAAAAGAGTCAGTTTTCATTGCCATAGAAACCAGGGGCACGCTTGAGACTGCACATGCGCTATAGAGCGTTAGTGCTGTCTAACTCTGTCCACGGCCGTTCTCTGATCGACTCTGGTATAATCAGACCCAGTACCTGAAGTAATTAAAATGGGGCCGACTCGGACTCGAATCACCGTGTCCTTCCGTGAAGACCTTTAATGGATACAACTATGATCAAGTTCAGGAACATGGAAGGAGACAATGTGACACTGAGCTTGCTTTGCGTCACACCCAATTAATCAAGAAACGGAGAGCACGTGAACGCACAGCAAACTCATCTGAAAAGACACAACGTGCTTGCACGCATAATGTCATTATCATGGGCAAAAAAGACAAAATTTCATGCCAAATATACATGGGGGGGTTGTTAAAGGTGCAATTTGTAAGATATTTGCAGTAAAATGTCCAAAAACCACTAGGCCAGTGTTATATATTTTGTCCAGCTGATTACTATCAATATCTGTAATGTTTTCAACTACTTGTAAATCGTGAGAAAATTTCCATTCAAAACATTGTTACGGGGCAGTGCAATCTCCTGTCAATGACGTTAATATCCATGTGACCCTTTGTCACCGCCTTTACTGACGTAACCCACATGACAACACTGGTCGAGCTCGAAAAAATAAAATGGCGGCCAAGGAAGCGGCTGGAGCACAAATTTAGTGTAAATAAACGTATGTTTTCACTTTTTACACATTTTAATTGCATTTCTAGCGAGAAATTAGTATTGTAGTTTTCAAATATGTCATTAGTTATCACAAAGGCGCTCTCTGTTTATATTTCAAACACGCTGCCTTTGAAGTGTTTTGGAAAGCCTTTCTCTGAGCTGCCTTCAGGCCTCCGAGTCCGAAGTCATGTCCTCATGAGGCAGCGAGGCAACAAGTCCTCACAGCCTTGAGGTTTCGGACGCAGCCAGTGTTGTTTTCAATTCAATTCAATTCAATTCAATTTTATTTATATAGCGCTTTTCACAATACTTAATTGTTTCAAAGCAGCTTTACATTAATAGAAGCAGTAAAAGCACAGAAAAATGAGAGATAGCACAACATAATAATAAATAGCATAAGCAGTCAAATTTGCTGCGGCTATGACTCGACATTATGAGCGAGCGTATTACTAATGAAACGTCTAGAAGAAGAAGCTAAGTTAAGCCCAAGCAGGCTACCTCCCCGGGTTAAAAAACCCCCTAGGAGAAAAAACAAAAACCCCGGGTTGTTTAGCCGAGGAAATAAAAAATAAAAAGTCCTAGGAGGGAAAAACCCTTGGGAGATATACATGTATATACACACATATAAACGGATAAGGAGATTAAGTGGGTTCTGCAGGTGATCTTTGGTCAGGCATCAGCTGGGCATCACATTGAGGGACGACCAGTAGATCAGAGGTGTGTCGACTTTCACATTTACTGGAACTGGGTCTGTTTGTCCCATTGTCCTCAGGGTCGAGGACAAGACAGGGAGAGAAAAACAAAAATCATATTAGCCTAGGGGCTGTTCACATGTAATGCAAGTCTCACACAGTGATGTGGTTTAATCAGCTTAGTTTCAGACAGACTAACTATTGCGGCATAATTATATTATCCACAGTTGAGGATTTTGCAAATTGGGGGCCCACTGCGACGGTATATATGGTAACTAAGGGTCACCTTCCGATCTTTAAGAGAAAATGAAACCTGTCGACCCGTTTGACTAAGGCCTGTAACCCCACTGTCGTCGTTAATGCAGGTTCAGTGGCAAACGGGTCTATATTGCATACTATTTACAAGATCACAAGAAAACGCCAACATCGCAACCTGACCATACGTGCCAACCCGTTTGACTAAGGCTGGAGGCCCCACTGTCGTTGTTAATGCAGGTTCAGTGGCAAACGGGTTTGTATGGCATCCTATTCACAAGACACACGAAAGTTCCAAAATCGCAATCCGACCATACGTTAAGATAAGGTTTTTATTTATTTATTTGGTTGGTCTGTGTTATGACCGCGAGTGCTTTGTTCCGTACAAATAACTATTTCGAGTTAAGTACCTTTCCTAGACAAATTATGTGAATGCTTTGTTGAAGAGAAAAGTTTTAAGTCTAGATTTAAAATGACCGACTGTGTCTGATTCTCGGACATCGATTGGTAAATCATTCCAGAGCTTAGGGGGCTAAGTAGGAACAAATGTTGTGGACAAATGCGGAACTATGCGATAGCGCCTGTCGGGCTACGCGCTTGCTTATGAACTTATGGATAACTCTTTACCGTCTGCCGCTGGTTGTGTCAGCTCCTGTTACCGTACGGGCCAACCAAACGACCCAAGAAGAGTTTGGAACAAAACGAGAGAGGATCAATTTGTTGTTGCATTTTCTGGATGGAGAGAGCTTCACAACAGCATTTAACTAGACCGAGATTCTGATCCTGCTTGTGTTTTACACGATGGGTGAGTTGTTTTGATTCGTAACCCTTCAAAAAACGTATGCTATTATATTGATCACAACATTACTGTAATCAGCGCGTCTTCCCGCGGACGATATGCACATCAAAGGTATTGTACAGCAATATAAATGGTCATTTTAAGACACTTCACAATAAGATTTGTACTGTCAATACATTATGTGAAAAATCATTGTAGATTGTAAGTTGAAAACTTAATTCTGTGCTGTGTTAACCATCGAATTTGGACTAATATAATATCTATGACTGAAAATTTCATTTTGAACATCACATATAAACTTACATAATGAAATAAACAATGTCATCAAACGCAACATTTATAAGACTTGATTACCTTATCCATCAGCGTGATTTCTCGTTCTCGTCTGATTCATGGCCATCAGCGGTTGAGTTAAAGACTACAAATCCCATAATTCCACGCTGCTTCAGAGCGTCAGTAGACAATATCATTGTTGTTGTTTGATCTGGCGCCATCTATCGGCGCAAATAATACAAACTGCATCTTTAAAATACCTGGGAGAGCCGCCCAAGTAAAGTAAATGTGTGGGAAACACCTTCAGATTGGTGTAATTTGTACAATCTAAGCATGCAACACACAAATGATAGACACATAAAATAAATGTAAGTTATCGCAGCTCCATGCGATATGTATATCGCACACGCCCATCGCGATGATAATTAATTTTTCTAATATATCGTGCAGCCCTACTTTTTTGTATAAATAAGAATGAAAAGATGACAATTTAATTGTTTCATGTTTCTTTCAAAACACACAGAACAGAAACTCTTCACCAGATCTGAGATCAGCTTTACTACCTTACAAGAGAAGAAACTTCATTCAGAAGACCACAGAGAGAAGAAGAAGAAGTTTCACTGTGAGCAGTGTGGGAGGATTTGTGTCTCTTCCTCTGGTCTAAATGTTCACATGAGGACACACACTGGTGAAAAGCCTTTCAACTGCACTGAATGTGGAAATTCCTTCAGAACCAAACAATATCTTAAAATTCATCAGAGAGTTCACACTGGAGAAAAACCTTACAAATGCTCTCAGTGTGACAAAACATTTGCTCAGTCATGTCACTTCAAAGCCCACCAGAGAGTTCATACTGGAGAGAAACCTCATCACTGTAGTGTCTGTGGGAAGAGTTTTGGTCAACAGTCAATCTTAATAATTCACAAGAGAATTCACACAGGTGAAAAACCTTTCAAATGCTCTCAGTGTGACAAGACGTTTGCTCAGTCAGTTCACTTAAAATCCCATCAAAGAGTTCATACTGGAGAGAAACCTTATCACTGTAGTGTCTGTGGGAAGAGTTTTAGTCAAGGGTCTTCATTACTAAATCATAAGATAATTCATACAGGTGAAAAACCTTTCAAATGCTCTCAGTGTGACAAAACGTTTGCTTATTTAAGTCACTTCAAATACCATCAAAGACTTCATACTGGAGAGAAACCTTATCACTGTAGTCTCTGTGGGAAGAGTTTTAGTCAAGGGTCTTCATTACTAAATCATAAGAGAATTCACACAGGTGAAAAACCTTTCAAATGCTCTCAGTGTGACAAGATGTTTGCTCAGTCAGTTCACTTAAAATCCCATCAAAGAGTTCATACTGGAGAGAAACCTTATCACTGTAGTGTCTGTGGGAAGAGTTTTAGTCAAGGGTCTTCATTACTAAATCATAAGATAATTCATACAGGTGAAAAACCTTTCAAATGCTCTCAGTGTGACGAGACGTTTACTTGTTCAAGTAACTTAAAAGCCCATCAGAGAGTTCATACTAGAGAGAAACCATAACACTGTAATGTTTGTTGGAAGAGTTAATAAACAGTCAGTCTTTGTAAAGCACCAGTGACCTTAATAAGGTTATGACACCAAAAACTTGTATAACATTTAAAATATTGTTAAAAAACAAGTTAATAGTAAAATAAGAACAAATAATCAAATTATGATCAATATCACAAGTAACCAGGCTTGGGAGGCTTACTTTAAAAATGTATTCTGTTACATTTACAAATTACTTCATAAAAAAGTATTTAGTAACCACAATATGAAAGTAATGTAACTGATAACTTTTGGATTACTTAAAACAACATCTTTTATTTATCAAGAATTTAATAGAATTTTATATTAAGGATTATACATGCATCTAGTGGCTACAATGTGGTATTACAGATTATTTTGTTTTATTTTTAACTAACATGTAGGCTACAAGGAAATAATAAAAACACAACATTTAAAAATTCTACACAATCTACATATTAGTTTAAATATAGGCCTACATGTTGATTAAAGCCGTGATCTTTCTTTAATTTGCCTGACTGAACTTGGACCGTTGGCAGTGGGAGTTTCCCTGCGTTACATAGCAGCGAACAACGCGTTAAGTGAGAAGAGATTATGAAAGGAAATTTTAGGTACTAAAAAAGGTACTCTCCTAATTTCTACAGATTCCAGCATCACTATAAGACTTACAACTGCGATCATACAAACCACTGACTTTTAAAGGAGTAATAAACACTACATGGCTAACATGATTTCTTTTATAGTCTTACCTGCAAATGCTTATTTAGGTTGGATGTCGAGTGACGAGTACTTCGATAAAGAACGTGTTTTCGTTTCTGGAAGGCACTGTTTGCGTTGTACAACCATGTTGCTGGCAGTTTCTTTTTTTTAAACAAAATAGCAGCGGAATTTCCAAAAAATGAAAGCATTTTCCACACGGACAGTGTCGTTTGCGCATGCACCAGCGGGTTAATGCGGGTTAACGCTTAATATAGTGTTGTTATGCAAACATACTGATTTATTTCGTTTTAAATATAACCATTGTAATGCTGAAAGTATTACAAGTAAAAAGTAACTATAATCTGATTACTACATTTTTTCCAACAGATATTTTATCAAAACTTGTGACTACCAAAGACTTTAACATAAGAAACAATTAAAACAACATGTTTGCTTCACATAACCATTTACAATATATAATTTAGTTTTCTCTGACTTCATACCCTGCTGAAAAAAAACCCAGCACACCAGCACCAAAACGCAACATATGGTTGACTTGGTTTGGTGCTGGTTTAGCTGATGCTGATTCTGGTTTGGAGCTGGATTAGCTGGTGTTCACTAGCAAACCAGCACCAAAACACAACATATGCTTGTACGCAGTTTTTGTCAGCAGGGTAATGTAACATAAAATGAGGGCTGCATGATAAATCGCATGCGATTGATTTACGCTTTACTATTAATCTATGGCGGGTTATCGGTGTATGGCGGATAAAACGTGCAAATAATAAATGTCTGATCGACCAACGAACGGCTAATCTAACGTTTGTCCCAATGTCTTCAACTTTTAGCATCTAGCAGCGTGTGTGACCCACGTGATGACCTGCCATGATGTCAACACCTTAAAATGTGTGTTGTTTTTTTCATTAGCTAAGGTGCCAAGCTGTTAAAGAGTGTATGCGTGTATGTGTCCGGAAGCAAACATACTGTTCATAACTATATACAAGTGTTAATTCATGTTGTTTTTCATACAACAATTATAAATGTGTAAATAAAGTATCACATTTATCTCTTTTATAAACACTTTTGTTATGTGTCAAACTTGTTTATTTTATATTGTGTGCTTCCGAATTGGTTTTAAAAGTCTTAATGTCACGTGACCATAATGTCATTAATTGTCTATTAACTTTGCTTGTACACTGAGAAAGGAACTGTTCAGATTATTCAGTAAATGTTTTGTTCATTTTTACTATGATTATGTCTTTTGACTTCTGCCTATTCTCTGGGCTGGTAAATGAAATTTTACATAATTATTCAGTATTTTGTCAGTCTTTTTATTCTTACTAGGAAAGTTAAAGGACCTGTTATTGCATTGATATCATATTGTCTAGATGCACAGTATGATGTTTTAGCACAATAGAAATGAACTGCAAGAGCTTGTAGAGAGGAATAAAGACTGCTTAGAGGAACACCACTATATTTTGAATATACGTTGCATACTTGACAAGCTTGTCACACTTTCACTGCACAGACACCATAGATTGTATAACAGGTTTCTTTTTACTTTATTATTATGGCGATCAAAGTTGAATGTAATGTGGTAATAAAAAAGGAAGTTATTGTACAGGTAACTATACAGATAAAAATAAGGGCTTTAAACTTCAACGTTTAATTTGCATATTAAAAAGAGAATAATTTAAAATAATTTCTTTAATTCCTTTAAAAAATATTATTTTATCTTAGCGGAGAAAAGGAAACCGTAGAATTCATAATCTTAAAACGGAAGTTATATGATATAAATAGAAAATAACAGCCTAGCAGGGATGATGCAATAGAAACTGTTGTGCTACTGTGTTTGTATTAAGGCATGTATTTGTAGTAAATCAATCAGCTTTACTGCGTGCTTATTTTTCATAAGAGAGAATAATAAGGCAACCTCACTATGAATTTAGGTCCTATAAATAAACTTCTTGACTTTAAAATGTAGGTGAATACACCTCTGAAACACATGAACACACACAGACCAGATGTCCACATTTCATGTCTCATTCACCAATGAGAAAACTTTGCTGAACAAACTGAATAACAACATAAACAACTGTTTTAAATACAGCACGTTTTCGGTTGTGTAGAGTAGAGGTAATAGTTTGCTTGTATTTTTGAAAACATAAATATTGTTAAGCTAATTCTTAAAAATACACGAGTAACACAATAGCTGCTCATGTGCAGCTTGTCAATTCAGCAGGAAAGTTTGTTTGCCTCTGTTTACAAAGTGCACGTGAACAAGCTGATGATGTATGATGTCTGCGTGAACAGGTTGCGTAGTGGCATGCAAAACACATTCACAGAAGAGGAGCAAAAATTGCATGTGTCCAATTATTGCGTTCGGCCCAACTTCAATGATTTGTTGAACATTTAATAGTCTTATGTCTTTCACAGAAGACATATATTTATACAAATACATTTAGACGTTTTAGCATAGTGATTGGTATCAGGATGTGAGGAGACTTTCAACAAACTTAACTATAAATGTTTCTGGATCAAATCAAATATCTTGCCTTTAAATGACTGAACACATGCGGGACGGCACATTAAATGTGTTGTCCCTATACTAACACACCTTCTGTGTTGTTATTTATTGTGCCGCCCCCCCATGGTCCTGCGACGTTAGATCAGAAATGTCTTGTCTTCAAGTGTTCATTTATCACAAAATAGAGTAACACGACTAACCAACTCATTTAAATTTCACTAATTGTTACTGCGTTACTTGATTTAAAAAAATACTTTGTTACATGTTTATTACCGCTAAAAGTAGTGGAATTACAGTAACAAAATTAATTGTAATGCGTTACTCCCATTACTGTTTTTAACACAACTTGTGTTGTCCCTTTCATTTATTTTATAACACATTAAATGGCATGACACACACAATGTGTAAAAAATTAACACATAATTTTTTGCAGTGTACCTCTACAATAAATTAAACATGCAAGATTGTGTAGACTGCTGTGGTGGAAATTCAGCAATAATCTGATATACTGAGACAAGACAGAATGAATGCTTAAAGAAGAAGAATTTAATGTTTTACTTGCAAGGGCTTCAACATACAAAGCAATCAAATCAATGTACAGCAAAAGCAACTCTCTGTATTCTTGCTGGCCTTTTTATGAGCCCGCTTACCTCAAACCCCATGTTTTTTTTTATGATAATTTTATAATAAAATTACTGTAGTATTCTAAAGTGATAATCATGGTAAGTCACTAGTAATTACTCAAGTGTTACCACATCATTCTAGTAATAAGCCATAATTTGGATCAACATTCTAAAGTGACGATCATAGTTAGCCACCAGTGATTCCTTAGAAGGATGTAGTAACACTTGAATCATATGTTTTCATATTTAAAATGACTGTCACCTCTGTCTCTCGTGCACATACTCTCTCCCTGTGTGTATACAGATACAAAGAGGTGACAGTAATTTTAAATATTATTATGAAAACCTTTAATGAATATAGCTTTTACTACAAAAAACTAATCACTGCACAAAAAACACCTTTACCACATTAAAACCATTGTTAATTTTCATAAGGGAGGTACAGTGGATCATAATGTGTGTTAATAATTGTTCCATTCACTAAATTCCATTGCAGTTTAATTGTCTCCTGCAGTGTTTGAATCAACAGTAAATATCTACATATATTTTAATATTTGGTGCAGATCATTACACTGTTTGACTTATTTCGTGTACACTCCCACACACTTTACACCCTACTGACACACCAGAAACAACAGAGCCGTAAATCTGCCTCCAGATCTGCAGCCTCCTCATACTCACTTGTAAAGCAGTGAGCGTCTTCTGTCTCCAGTACAGCAGGGGGCGCTGCAGCTCTTTAGTCCGCAGATAAACTCACTAAAGAAAGAAAGAAAGAAAGAAAGAGCGCGCGTGTGATGTGTTTGTGTATCCTCATTGTTTTTCTCTCTTGCGTGTTTCATTGAGTGTAAACAGAGTCTTGTCTCTGTGTATTTAAGTGTTGAGACGATGCAGGAAACTACAGTGTGTGACCGTAAACAGAGCTTACAGGAGGATCAAACATCCACAGAGTCTCTGGATTCTGTCTGTAACGCTGGAGAACAGCAGCAGATCCTGCAGACCAAACTGAAGATGTGTTCAGTTAAACTCATCGACTGCACGAACCTCATGATGAAGATTAAAACTGAACCCACAGAAATCAAAACTGAACCCACAGAAATCAAAACTGAACCCACAGAAATCAAAACTGAACATAAAGAAATAAAAACTGAACCCACAGAAGAGGAAGATCGCACTGAAGAAGATGATGATTTTATTCCATCAGGTATGTCTCCTTAATTATTGTTGTGTTTTTAACATTTTTAACTGGCACGTGAGCACAGTTTTGGGTCACAAACTCAATAATCAAAAGATCAAGAAATTTAAGTACTAAAATTTTAAAAATTTGTCGATTTTATTGTTTTATACTGTTGTATGATGTCTACTTATGATGTTCGCGTGGTGGTTTTTACATTCAAAAACATCAAAAGCAATAAGTAATAGGCTATTTTGTAACATGGATTAGTGGCTCTCTGGAGAAATGGTTCGTTTGAAGGGGCGGGGCGCACTGAAGACCTGTGCCCGGTTGCATGAAAGTCCTTAAGCTAAGAAATCCCTTAAATATAAGGTTAAGGGTGCCCTTAATTAAAAATGGGTTGCAAGAAAAACCTTTAGGGAACCTTAAGGCTGTAAATAAGTATTTACCCTTAAATGTTAAAGTATTACCTTAAGTTCTGCTATCCCTTGTCAAAAAATCCTATAGGATTTTTAATAAGAATCCTGTACAGGAATCCAATTAGAATTTCTATCATATTTTGGAACGGTTCCATTAGAAAAATCCTATAGGATTCCATTAGAAAAATCTTATAGGATTCCATTAGAAAAATCTTATAGGATTCCATTAGAAAAATCTTATGGGATTCCATTAGAAAATTCTACAGGATTCCATTAGAAAAATCTTATAGGATTCCATTAGAAAAATCTTATAGGATTCCATTAGAAAAATCCTAAAGGATTACATTACAAAACATCTATGGGATTCCATTAGAAAAAATCCTATAGGATTCTATTAGAGGATATTTCTAAAGGATTTTAAGACACGACAAAAATATCCTTTAGGATAATTTGTAGAGGATTTTAATGGGATCCAATTAAATTTTTTGTTTCTTAAAATATGCTTTCCTCTTTTTGATTTTGTACATTGTTGTTACACTGTAAAACCCGAAAAGTTAACTCAACTTAAACCGTTTGAGGAAACCGATGGCCTTAAACCAAACATTAGTATAAAAAATGATGACAGAAAAGGGTAAAATTATTACAGTTTATTAAACAATTGTTTATTTTACAAACATTTTTTTGCTTTTCTGTCCAAATTCACATTAAAACTAATATTAGATTTACACATTCCTTTATGAAATATATCAAGTATTCCTTTATGACTTTAATAGACTTTAATAGTGTATTGCACACTTTTAATAAATCGGTGTACTGTTCCTTAACTCAAACGACATTTAAACATTTTTAAGACGTACACATTTCCCATTAAATTTCCAAATTACACAGGGTCACATTTGTCTATGCCAAGCATTGAGAAAAAACAAACATTATTGTTTCACTGATAAAATTGTGGTGTACTCACAGCATAATGAGTAACTGAATAGGTCCACTTGTAGTAACATTTCTTTAGTTTTTGTTGTGTTAATGACAGTTGGTAGATGAAAGTCAGTCAACCTCCTCAATGGTAAAGATCCAAAACTGCTCTAGACACGTTCATACTTACCTGTGAGAAAACACAAAAGTATGAATAAATGTTTCACTAACAGAACTGTGGTATACTAACAACTTAAATAAATGTGGTACCTTTAAAGTTTTTGCGTGTGAATGATGGTTGGTTGAGAACAGTCAGCCAGTCTCCTCAATGGTAAAGATCCAAAATTATGCTGGATGCATTCGTGCTAACCTGGGAGAAAACACACAAATATGAATTACTTTTCCACTTACAGAACTAGGGATGTGCATTTATGTCATTTTTTCATTTCGATTAATCCATAGGTCTGAAGAACGAGTACTCGATTAACTGGGGCGGGGCAATCAAAGGGGCGTACACGTCATGGTGAAAATGAAAATATTTTTATTAAAAACACTGAAATAAAACTTAATTTTGAAGAAACTACGACAGAACAATGAACACATACTAGATTATTAATGAATTAAATGGTTTTAACAGAAACCTCTAATAGGAATAGCTGCGTGATGAAGTGAATCTAAAGGGTTAATAAGCACAAACCGCTTTCTATATGACGCACTCTAAATATAGTAAGCCTTTATACAACATAAATGTACATTGTGCATCTATCTGCATAAAATGCTAGACTTCAACTAAGTTTTCAGCTAAGTTATGTACAGAAAGTTTAACTCCCATTGTGGATGTGCACCATAAACAGCGCCCTTTTAAACACGTCCAGTCAAAGCACAAGCTTCATAACATTAAGCAGCTTTAAGTCTTTTGCTATTATTTAGCGATTAGCTGTGGCGTGTCATCCCCTTACCTGTTCTCAGTCAAGATTTAATGTTAATGCTCGTATGGCTCTCTGGTATCTTTTTACATTGATGTTTAAATATGAGATGATAACCGTCCCCTTACCTGTTCTCAGTCAAGATGTAATGTTAATGCTCGTATGGCTCTCTGGTATCTTTTAACATTGATTTTTAAATATGAGATGATAACCCATTGAACTTTGACGGCGCTGTACTTTTTCACCTGACTGACTGTATTTCTGAAAAACAGGGCATCTTTTTAAACAATAATGCCTCAGTGATGTGAGGTGTGACCGGCTTCACGGGATCGGCGAGTTGCCGCGCATTGCGCGGATCGAGGGGTTGCCGCGTGCACGGCGGGTGGGCGGAATTATCTGTTTGTTTTTGAATCATGCATGGTAATGTTACTGATGTCATACGCCGGTCTGCATAGCTCAACACGACGTCAAACACGCATCTCCAGACCCAGCCTTTACTACCACATGCGCTTGTAATGCTAACCAGACATCCAATGCCGTCATATCCACAATAAATAAATAAATAAAGCCGCATGATCATCGTTTTTGTGATTGATCATCGATGCCACGTTCGAGTACTCGTGCCCATCCCTATACAGAACTGTAGTATACTCACAACATAATAAATGTGGTAACGTTACCTTTAAAAGGTTTTATGAGTGAATAGCCATCCGTCAGTCCTTACTGAGAGAAATTCTAATTTGCGCGGGAAACACTTGTGCTAAACAGTAAGAAAACACACACAAATATGAATTAATTTCCCAATGAAAGAACTGTTGTGTACTAAACATAACAAATGTGGTAATGTTACCTTTAAAAGGTTTTATGAGTGAATGGCCGTCCGTCAGTCCTTACTGAGAGAAATTCAAACTTGCGCGGGACACACTTGTGCTAAACATTAAGAAAACACACACAAATATGAATTAATTTTCAATTGAAAGAACTGTGGTGTACTACCCAATATTAAAAGAACAAATAAATGGGGTAACATTACCTTTAAAAGTTTTTTATGAGTAAGAATGACCGTTTGGTCGAGAGCAGACAGCCAGTCAATAAGTCCTTACTGAGAGAGATTCAAACTTGCACGGGAAATGTTTTTGCTAAACAGTAAGAAACACATAAATATGAATACATTTTTCACAACTGTGGTGTACTCAAAACATAATAAATGAATGAATAAATGTGGTAACGTTACCTTTAAAAGGTCTTGAATGACTGTTTGGTTGAGAACAGACAGACAGACAGAAAGTCAGTTAAAGTTAGTCCTTACTGAGAAAGAAACACACATAAATATGAATTAATTTTTCACTTACAGAACTGTAGTGTACTCAAAGCACACTAATCTGCTGATAAAAATGAGTCTGAGGTCAAATTGCTGTATCAATGTCGTGTTGTTTCATCGTATGTCCAACATTACACAAATTACTGTAACCGGGTGAGTATTACAATGTAGAGTCACGACAAACAACATGTTTTTAAAGTTTAAAGATGCTTTAAAGGACAAGTTTGGTATTTTAGACTTAAAGCCCTGTTTTCAGATTGTTTATGGTGAAATAGAATGGTTTTGACTGAAATTTCAACATTTGCGGCTGCCCTGAGAATTTTCGCGTGTTTGTGTTTCAGCTCAGACCTCTACAATGGGTTTAATGGTGCACTGGAACAATCCTTCCTAAAATGCATTAAACTTTCGTTTACAAAGAAGTGAAACTCACCGAGTGGTCAGGGGTGTTCACTGGTATGCTCACACAAAAATCGCTCCAAAAGACGCATTCCAACAGGTTTTATCGTAGTTTTTGCCAACTCCATTGACTTGTATTAGATGTGCTGTGAGGTACATATTACTCCGCGCCGGGAACTTTGTTTCTATTCTTGCAATTGGCAAAGGCGGATTAGCGCCACCACCTGGGCTGGAGTGTCTATTATTCAAGCTCTAAGCGGAAGAATGTACGGGTGTGAGGCGTTTGGAAAAATAGGTCCACAAGTTAACAACGAATGCTAAAACAGCTGTTGGAAAGCATCTTTTGCAGCGATTTTTGTGTGAGCATATCAGTGAACACCCTGGACCACTCGGTGAGTTTCACGTCTTTGTAAACGAAAGTTTAATGCATTTTAGGAAGGATTGTTCCAGTGCACCATTACGCCGGATTTCCACCGACTGCGGAGCGGCTGCAGATCTGCTCCGCTGCGTAACGGCTCCGCACTCCGCCGTCCGCCAATACCCACCAGTTCCGTATTGGTTGAAGAGCGGCTGCGTGCTGAAGTGACGAGGACATATGAGGTCTCGCAAATTCACGTGATGATCACGCGATACCTAGTTCTGTCTCCGCCAATTATGACCTGAATTATGACGTTTTTACAAACCAGCCCTGCAGCCTTTCCGCAGTCGGTGGAAATTGGGGGTTAAACCCATTGTAGAGGTCTGAGCTGAAACACAAACACGCGAAAATTCTCAGGGCAGCCGCAAATGTCGAAATTTCAGTCAAAACCATTCTATTTCACCATAAACAATCTGAAAACAGGGCTTTAAGTCTAAAATACCGAACTTGTCCTTTAAAAAGGTTGAAAGAGTTTGCAGTGCTTACCTGTTAGCTCTTCATATCTGTGTCCTGGCTGTTGCTTACTTATTTGGTTTAATTTATGGTTAATCATTTGCAGTTTTTGAGTTCATATCACAGTTTTTATTAAGTGAAATTAACTTTAAAAAATAATAAGTTTAAAAAACTCATTTCGTTTAGTGACTTACACTGTTAGGTTTTACAGTGTATATACATAAAAAATAAAACAAACAAGGCTGAAATAAGAGGTTATGGGCTAAATAACCAAGGAGCACACATACTAATAAAAAGTATATGCTTTGGATAAAGCCGTCCACCTAAAGCATACATGTTTCCACCTGGGTGGTCCACCTGGGGTTACATCATGTGTATATATAATATTTATGCATTTGGAGACGCTTTTACCCAAAGCAACTTAAAGTGCATTACAAGCTGCTTATTATTTGTATCAGTATTTGTGTTCCCTGGGTTCAAACCCACGATGACCTTTTGCATTGCAAACGCAATGCTCTACCACGGAGTTATACATGAACAGCTCTAAGGCTCTAGAAGCAGAAAGGGTAGTCATGTTGTTTTTTGTGTTAATAAGAAAACAATTAAAACCCAGCAAAACCATACTTTGTAATTATGCTGTGTTTGAACAAAACTATTTCTTACCTTTTTTGAATAGAGTATTAGAGACCATTTGTTTACGCACTGATAACAGGTAAAACATAACAGACACAGTGACAAATGCTTATAACTGTAATTATTTTATTACATACTGTAATCATATTATATTTGTTACTTTCAAAAGGTAAAAAAAATCTATATTACATTACCGTGAAATATCTTTTAATGCAAAGCAGTAATTTTCACAAACAATGACTGTGGTGCCTTTTTGACATCTTACATTCATCTGCACATTTCTGGGAGATGGTCTTCCACTAAGTTCCATATGGAATTCATTTTTGAGGTAGCCTATAAAATAAAAAAATAGAAAACATATTTTAACAAACCAAAATTAATAAATAATGTCATTAGTTGTAAATTATGTTCATAGTCTAAATTTAGAGATTTGAGAAAATAGAATTGTTTTAGAAAAAAACAGATCTGTGGACATACATAGTAATATACTTTAAGTAGGTTGGTTTCTACACAATTTGAGACCTTTAATGGCTGATTGTTTGAATTGCATGAAATAACCAAGAAAACTCTCTTACAATGTAGTGAGCAGATCGCATGAAGTGTCAGTGTTGTTAAAATGAAGTGTTAACTGTTATTCTTATCAACTGAAGATTTAAAGTTACCACATTTACACCATAAGTACTTTATACACTAGATTTACATTAGAGAACAACAAGCTGACGTGCTGAGCCACGCGCTGATGGTGTTTGTTCATTCATGTGTTCACATAAAGTATGACTTTTCTTTCCCATGCACGGAGAAAAGACAGTAACATTAGACATAACTGCGGTGTCCATAATAGTTTACCATGGTTCTCTCTTATAATAATAATATAACAATTGTAAAACTTTGTTTGTAGTTACCTCTATTCTGGTTAAAAAGGCGAGTTCAGTTTGAGAAAAGTGACGCAAGCTCTTTGACGTGCAGCAAAACTGTTATGAACTAACATCAACAAAAAAGGTCGATAACTTATCATTAGTTACAACAAACATTTAATGCCTATCCAGTTTTGTTGTTTTATTACATGAATTTGCGTATTTTGCACGGATACTCACTCTCTCGCTTCATTCATAACGGTTAAGAATGTTGCTGGGTAACGGGAACAACTACAGTAGCTTATAATGAGAAATTATATTTTACACACGCTTACATTTCTAGACTGTGCAAAATATTGAAAAAATAGTCAAACTTAGCCACTTACCAGTTGTTTGTGCACCTCAGAGTTTCCATTCAGACGAACTGAGTTGTGGCTAGAAGGGATACTAGCCGGCTTTCAGCTGTGTCCAAAATCTCGTGAGCTCTCGCCGAACGAGCGCTGTTTTCAGCTAAACCCAACATCTCGCGAGATTTGGTCGTAGCTGTACTTCATCTAGCCAGAACCCTCAAACTGCTGAAGTTTTTGAACAGGCCAATGCCTATGCCCAATGTTAATGACTACAAAGTGTGATAGGGAAGTGTAGTCATTTTATGTATAAATATACAAATTATTTTATTTGTATTTTATTATGATTACTTGAGAAAGACACAATTTATTGTTGCTGTTGTTGTTGTTATTATTATGTTTTATTACTGGTGCTCTTTGCAGTTAACTACATGTGTGATTTCTTATATAATAGAAATCTAATAAGTCAAATATGATCCTATAGGTGAAAATGAAATTTTGATAGGGTGTATAACAATGTCAAACAGGATTTGTAAAATCAAATACAATTCTAAAGGATACACTGAAAATCCACTAAAATAAATCTGAATTTCCAATAGGATTGTATAATCCTTTAGAATCATACAGGACAAATTAAAATCAATTAAAATAAAGCTGAATGCCCAATAGGATTTTAAGAATCCTTTAGAATCCTACAAGACAAAGTTAAAATCCACTAAAATATA
Source organism: Paramisgurnus dabryanus (assembly GCF_030506205.2). NCBI lineage: Eukaryota > Metazoa > Chordata > Actinopteri > Cypriniformes > Cobitidae > Paramisgurnus > Paramisgurnus dabryanus. The sequence continues at coordinate 4,998,120 of NC_133344.1, forward strand.
TCTGAATGTCCAATAGGATTTTAAGAATCCTTTAGAATCCTACAAGACAAAGTTAAAATCCACTAAAATATATCTGAATGTCCAATAGGATTTTAAGAATCCTTTAGAATCCTACAAGACAAAGTTAAAATCCACTAAAATATATCTGAATGTCCAATAGGATTTTGAGAATCCTTTAGAATCCTACAAGACAAAGTTAAAATCCACTAAAATATATCTGAGCGTCCAATAGGATTTTAAGAATCCTTTAGAATCCTACAAGATTCTATGAAATTCTAATAGGATTTTTTGACAAGGGATGCTTTGCTACAAAGTCCTTAAGTCCCATTTTCCCTTAAAAACTTAAGGGACTATAAGAGGTCCCTTAACGTCACACGCGATGGCTGATTTTATTGTTATTTAAGAAAATGAAGTACCAACGCGCATTTCTGACGATCGAAATAATCCCTTAGAGAAAAGTGATGCGCATTTATTAGGAGAAAAGCGGTTTGATAGTCCGTCAATCTAAAGTGCTTCAAGTTTGAATTACTTTCAGGTTTTATACATGCGGCACTTTACAGTCTGTTATTTGCGATGTTTTATTGTACACAAATCCGCCGTTTGTTGAGCTGCGTGCATTGATTAGTTTACGCTGTGAGATTTTGTAACTATAACAACCGCTTCTCCGCTGCCGTGTTTTGGCAGAGACTACTGTAAAATACTTAGTATAAACACTTAGGTAAGGGTGACAGTTAAGACCTTTGTTGCAACGCTCTTAAATAAATCCCTTACCTTAGGGATTTTTTCTCCCTCAGGGAAACCCTCACTTAAGGAGTTTCATGCAACCAGGCACTGGACGTAAACGCCCACTGCTATGATTGGACAGCTTCATTCCCCGTCATTACATGTGGGGAAATGTTTTAAAAACATGAATGTGATAAAAATAGCAGCCGAACACAAATATGTTTGAGCCACAAAAGATTCTGGGTGCTAGAGATGATACACATAAATGACAAACAATACGTATAGTAAAGTACAAACAAAACTCGACGTGACTAAATTACCGTATACAACACAGTAAGTGCACATCAGAATCTAAACTGCGGCTGATAAATCCTTCTTTATCAATAACATTGTATATTTCTACCTTTAAATTACAGTCGTATTTTTAAAGGAATAGTCTACTCATTTTCAATATTAAAATATGTTATTACCTTAACTAAGAATTGTTGATACATCCCTCTGTCATCTGTGTGCGTGCACTTAAGCACTGGAGCGCGCTGCTACACTTCGATAGCATTTAGCTTAGCCCCATTCATTCAATGGTACCACTCAGAGATAAAGTTAGAAGTGACCAAACACATCAACGTTTTCCTATTTAAGACGAGTAGTTATACGAAAAAGTTTGGTGGTACAAAATAAAACGTAGCGCTTTTCTAAGCGGATTTAAAAGAGTAACTATATTGTATGGCGGAACAGCACTTTTGGGAGTACTTCGACTCGGCGCAGTAACACTCTCCCTCTCCCATTATGAGAGGGAGAAGGGGAGCGGATTTTTCAGGCGAGTTGATGTACTCCCAAAAGTGCTATTACGCCATACAATATAGTTCCTCTTTTAAATCCGCTTAGAAAAGCGCTAAAATGTCATAAACAATGCTGTTGAGGAGGATCAGCACCTAAGCCATTTTACGATCCTTTGTGAATAGGTCTTAGTGAGTTAGGAGTCCTCCTGACTTCTTTTAAGCTGTCGCAGACTTAGGGGCCAGTCACACCAAAAGCGCTTTAAAAGGCACGACCCACTGCCTTTTTTAAAAAAAGAGCAGTGCGACGCGGCTTTTCATATTGCTAAGCAACCACCGAGTCAGCTGTCTTGTCAATCAAATATTGAAGTCTGAGCGCTCTTTTGCTGTTAACTGTCATATTAGCAGAAACTTTAAAAAGAGGACGCTTGCTCTGATCTTGTTTGAGGGTGAGAGGTGCACAAACACGCAGGAGAGAGTGAGCGAGTGGAGTCCGGTTCTTCAAAGCAACTGTAAACTTCCCTCACCACAACGTAAGGCCCGCCTCTCCTCTCATTCGATTGGACAATGGAAAGACGCGAATAACGTCGTGCGCTTCTTCGCTCTCAGCACTCCTTCAAAAACGCGTGCGTAGGAGGCGGCAAAAAACCGCAAGGCGCTTGGCGCGCATAAACAGCGCGCAAACGCGCCCTGCCCATAGAATATCATTCAAAAAAGGCGCCTGCAACTGCCATAAACACTTTTGGTGTGACTGGCCCCTTAGGTGCTACTTTTAGGGCTAAAATGCTTCGTAAATTACTCTTATGCGGCTTTCACATTGGATGCGGTGTGCGCTGCGCTCGCCGCTGGGTTCCGCGCAGCCAAGCGATTTGTGCTCTGATGGCCAGACCAAAGTAGGCGGGGTTTTCAATAAATTACTACAGTGTTTATATTTGCCTTTAATAGTCGATGAGGAATACAGAGACTGATGTTGTTCGTCTCCATTTCACGTAACTTTAAGCCTACCTACAACAATGCTGCTTGACTTAAAACACACTTGACATGCCAACTTGAATTGCTACGTGTTTCCATGACACGGCTTTCCTTCCGATGTGTCTGTAGGAGCATACACTTGTATTATAAAGCACTGAGAATCCCGAGTATAAGCTTTTGTCCATTTTGCTTGTTTGGATGCCCCGTTTCTATTGGCCGCGTGGGTAATCGTCACAGAGCGCAGCGCAAAAGTTAAACTATTTTAAACTTTGACCGCGGCAAAAAAAAAACCCTCGCGCGGCGCAAGCCATTGAAATGAATGGGTTTCATAGCGCAGCGCAACGCACGCCGCATCCTATGTGAAAGCCGCATTAGTGAAAAAAAATTAGGAGTCCCACAGTTAAGAGTGACACGCCCATTATTTTTAGGAGTTGCTCCTGAATTCGCCAGTTAGGAGCTACTTTTAGCCTTAAAATTCTTTGTGAATACGGTCCCTGGTTTATACGCGCTCTTCCACTGATAAACACGGTATTAGCTTTGTGGCTAATCTAATATAGCAATGCATAAGCGGCTGTAAGTGATGATGTTACAGAATATTTATAAGTGATAATGATAGGACCGTTAGCCAGAACTACCACACTGTTTTTATATACAGTGTATGAACTAAATCTACAATCATTTCAAATGATGAACAACAGACTCGGCGTCAAAACAGTACATCTCATGCCGGGTGTAATGCTCTGCCACTGGCTTGGCTGATAGCTTTCTTCTGTAGTGGATTTCTGGCGCTGTTGTCAACTGGGGAGTTGTAGTGGTGGGCAAACTATGCAACACTCATAACATGAGTGAAGCATGAGACTCTGTTTCTCATGTTTTATCGGCCGTTATAAACGCAGATGCAGATTTAAATGCAATTAGCTCATATCGGCCGATAATATCGGCCAGGCTCTAGAAGTGATGTATGATAAAAGTATCATTTTGGTGTGAACTATCCCTTAATCTTAAAAGACTTAATCTCATTCTAGAAGTGTCACCATATAATGCAACAAGAATTTTGAAAGTCTCTGTGCAAATAAAATATATTGCTCCATTTGACGACAACTCCAAATAGTGGATTACTCACAAATAATCATGCATTACATTATATGTTTTATCATTGATCACTAGTCATGTTGTCTTTATTTTAGTAATATATATTACTAAATCGACTCTGGTATAATCAGACCCGGTACCTGAAGTAATTAAAATGGGGCCGACTCGGACTCGAATCACCGTGTCCTTCCGTGAAGACCTCTAATGGATACAACTATGATCAAGTTCAGGAACATGGAAGGATACAATGTGACACTGAGCTTGCTTTGCGTCACACCCAATTAATCAAGAAACGGAGAGCACGTGAACGCACAGCAAACTCATCTGAAAAGACATGACGAATTGTATATCGCACACGTCCATCGCGATGATAATGCATTTTTCGAATATATTGTGCAGCCCTACTTTTTTGTGTAAATAAGAGTGAAAAGACGACAATTAAATTGTTTCATGTTTCTTTCAAAACACACAGAACAGAAACTCTTCACCAGATCTGAGATCAGCTTTACTACCTTACAAGAGAAGAAACTTCATTCAGAAGACCACAGAGAGAAGAAGAAGAAGCAGTTTCACTATGAGCAGTGTGGGAGGATTTGTGTCTCTTCCTCTGATCTAAATGTTCACATGAGGACACACAGTGATGAAAAGCCTTTCAACTGCACTGAATGTGGAAATTACTTCAGAACCAAACACACTCTTAAAATTCATCATAGAATTCACACTGGAGAAAAACCTTTCAAATGCTCTCAGTGTGACAAGACTTTTTCTCAGTCAAATCACTTGAAAGCACATCAGAGAGTTCATACTGGAGAGAAACCTCATCACTGTAGTGTCTGTGGGAAGAGTTTTAGTCATGGGTCTGCATTACTAAAGCACCAGAGACTTCATACAGGTGAAAAACCTTTCAAATGCTCTCAGTGTGACAAAACGTTTGCTTATTCAAGTCACTTCAAAGCCCATGAGAGAGTTCATACTGGAGAGAAACCTTATCACTGTAGTGTCTGTTGGAAGAGTTTTAGTCAAGGGTCTGCATTACTAAAGCACCAGAGAATTCATACAGGTGAAAAACCTTTTAAATGTTCTCAGTGTGACAAGACGTTTAATTGTTCAACTAACTTAAAAGTCCATCATAGAGTTCATACTGGAGAGAAACCTTACGTCTGCTTTCACTGTGGAAAGAACTTCATTAATTCATCTCAATTAATAGTTCATCAAAGAGTTCATACTGGAGAGAAACCTTATCACTGTAGTGTCTGTGGGAAGAGTTTTAGTGTAAAGTATACATTACTAAAGCACAAGAGAATTCATACAGGTGAAAAACCTTTCAAATGCTCTCAGTGTGACAAGACGTTTACTTGTTTAAGTAACTTAAAATCCCATCAGAGACGTCATACAGGAAAGAAACCTTAACACTGTAATGTTTGTTGAAAGAGTTAATAAACAGTCAGTCTTTGTAAAGCAACAGTCACCCTAATAAGGTTATGACACCAAAAACTTGTATAACATTTAAAATATTGTTAAAAAACAAGTTAATAGTAAAATAAGAACAAATAATCAAATTATGATCAATATCAAAAGTAACCAGGCTTGGGAGGGTTACTTTAGAAATTTATTCTGTTACATTTACAAATTACTTCATAAAAAAGTATTTAGTAACCACAATATGAAAGTAATGTAACTGATAACTTTTGGATTACTTAAAACAACAACTTTTATTTATTAAGAATTTAACAGAATTTTATGTAAAGGATTAGACAGACATCTAGTGGCTACAGTGTGGTATTACAGATTATTTTGTTTTATTTTTAACTAACATGTAGGCTACAAGGAAATAATAAAAACACAACATTTAAAAATTCTACACAATCTACATATTAGTTTAATATAGGCCTACATGTTGACTAAAGCCGTGATCTTTCTTTAATTTGCCTGACTGAACTTGGACCGTTGGCAGTGGGAGTTTCCCTGCGTTACATAGCAGCGAACAACGCGTTAAGTGAGAAGAGATTATGAAAGGAAATTTTAGGTACTAAAAAAGGTACTCTCCTAATTTCTACAGATTCCAGCATCACTATAAGACTTACAACTGCGATCATACAAACCACTGACTTTTAAAGCAGTAATAAACACTACATAGCTAACATGATTTCTTTTATAGTCTTACCTGCAAATGCTTATTTAGGTTGGATGTCGAGTGATGAGTACTTCGATAAAGAACGTGTTCTCGTAACTGGAAGGCACTGTTTGCGTTGTACAACCATGTTGCTGGCATTTTCTTTTTTTTTTAAACAAAATAGCAGCGGAATTTCCAAAAAATGAAAGCATTTTCCACACGGACAGTGTCGTTTGCGCATGCACCAGCGGGTGCCACTCGTGAGTCGTTAAAGGACAAGTTCGGTATTTTACACTTAAAGTCCTGTTTTCAGATTGTTCATGATGAAATAGAACGGTTTTGACTGAAATTTGGACATATGCGGCTGCCCCGAGAAGTTTGGGGTGTTTGTGTTTCACCTCCCACCTTTACAATGGGTTTAATGGTGCACTGGAACAATCCTTCCTAAAATGCATTAAACTTTCGTTTACAAAGACGTGAAACTCACCGAGTGGTCAGGGGTGTTCACTGGTATGCTCACACAAAAATCGCTGCAAAATATGCATTCCAACAGGTTTTATCGTAGTTTTTGCCAACTCCATTGACTTGTATTTGATATCCTGTGAGGTACGGTATTACTCCGCGCCGGGAACTTTGTTTGTATTATTGCAATTGGTAAAGGCGGATTAGCGCCACCACCTGGGCTGGAGTGTCTATTATTCAAGCTCAAAGCGGAAGAATGTACGGGTGTGAGGCGTTTGGAAAAATAGGTCCACAAGTTAACAACAAATGCTAAAACAGCTGTTGGAAAGCATCTTTTGCAGCGATCTTTGTGTGAGCATACCAGTGAACACCCCAGACCACTCGGTGAGTTTCACGTCTTTGTTAACGAAAGTTTAATGCATTTTAGGAAGGATTGTTCCAGTGCACCATTAAACCCATTGTAGAGGTATGAGGTGAGAAACAAACACGTGAAAATTCTCAGGGCAGCCGCATATGTCGAAATTTCAGTCACAACCGTTCTATTTCACCATAAACAATCTGAAAACAGGGCTTTAAAGGTGGAAAAGAGGATGTTTGTTTAATACATTTTTGCAATATTACCTGAAACTGTCTTTACTAAATGATAAAAGACTGAAAGTAATAAAATTTATATATGTAATCTGTGCATAAGATAGGGCCTTATAAACATCAGCCAATCGTTGATGCAATCATCGCAATCGTCATTGGCCCTCTGGCTTGTCAATCACTGCCATTACGTTTCTTGCGAGAGATGTGCGCGCTCCAGTAACGTTACACGAGTGACGCATGCGCACAGCGCATGAAACTCCGTCTTAAGTTTCGGTTTGTTTTCATTTTCGCTCCTGCTTTCCTCCTCGAATCTGCACCATGGAAGAGAAGATACGCCGAAGGAGGACGCAAAAGAAAGAGTTTTTAAGTCGCTGAGAAGAGGAGAAAATTGTCAGAAGAATGTTATCTAACCAGAGTCGTTATTGGAGAAACATTTCAACACTGGAGAGCAATGAAGGAACAGAGAGGTGTCAGACGCGCAGGTCGCAAAAATTCTCTTCGACAGGTAACAGTGATTATTCTTTCTTTGTGGAATAATTATTGTTGTACTGTTATTCAGGTATATCGACGTTGTTCTTGTACTGTAGTTGTAAGGCAGTGACCAGTCTGCTACACGCTAGGTGAAATGGGAGTAGCGTCGACTGATCTAACTTTACGTCTTATGTGTTTATTATCATAATTTTTCACATAAAGAATCCACTGACGCGACACAGCATATGCCAGTGGTAAACAAACACTCGTGTTCAAATACTCGTGCACGAGTTATGGAAGGCGTTTCCTAGAAATGAGCTGTAAGGAGGGAGGCTGTTCTTGCGCATGCGCTTATTTAAAAAACTCAGTAACGGTCTTTGGATTCTCAGTCGGCGGAAACATCCTCTTTTGCGCCTTTTTTTCATTAGCTAAGGTGCCAAGCTGTTAAAGAGTGTATGCGTGTATGTGTCCGGAAGCAAACATACTGTTTATAACTATATACAAGTGTTAATTCATGTTGTTTTTCATACAACTATTATAAATGTGTAAATAAAGTATCACATTTATCTCTTTTATAAACACTTTTGTTATGTGTCAAACTTGTTTATTTTATATTGTGTGCTATGTGATTTTCCGAATTGGTTTTAAAAGTCTTAATGTCACGTGACCATAATGTCATTAATTGTCTATTAACTTTGCTTGTACACTGAGAAAGGAACTGTTCAGATTATACAGTAAATGTTTTGTTCATTTTTACTATGATTATGTCTTTTTGACTTCTGCCTATTCTCTGGGCTGGTAAATTAAATTTTACATAATTATTCAGTATTTTGTCATTCTTTTTTATTCTTTCTAGGAAAGCTAAAGGACCTGTTATTGTTATTGATATCATCTTGTCCAGATGCACAGTGTGATGTGTTAGCACAATAGAAATGAACTGCAAGAGCTTGTAGAGAGGAGTAAAGACTGCTGAGAGGAACACCACTATATTTTGAATATACGTTGCATACTTGACAAGCTTGTCACACTTTCACTGCACAGACACCATATATTGTATAACAGGTTTCGTTTTACTTTATTATTATGACGATCACAGTTGAATGGTGGTAATAAAAAAGGAAGTTATTGTACAGGTAACTATACAGATGAAAATAAGGGCTTTAAACGTCAACGTTTCATTTGCATATTAAAAAGAGAATAATTTAAAATAATTTCTTTAATTCCTTTAAAAAATATTATTTTATCTTAGCGGAGAAAAGGAAACCGTAGAATTCATAATCTTAAAACAGAAGTTATATGATATAAATAGAAAATAACAGCCTAGCAGGGATGATGGAATAGAAACTGTTGTGCTACTGGGTTTGCATACAGCCATGTATTTGTAGTAAATCAATCAGCTTTACTGCGTGCTTATTTTTCATAAGAGAGAATAATAAGGCAACCTCACTATGAATTTAGGTCCTATAAATAAAGTTCTTGACTTCAAAATGTAGGTGGATACACCTCTGAAACACATGAACACACACAGACCAGACGTCCACATTTCATGTCTCATTCACCAATGAGCAGTGCTTTAAGTGGGCCGGAACGCCCCGGTACTCAGTACCGCCACTTCTAAAAATAGCTCTTGAGCGTACCACCACCTCTACGTGCGCCCAGAACGTGCTTTTAGCGTACCGGAAAGCTCATCTGTTTAAAAATCAGAGGTTTAATTTAATCATTTGGCTGCGCTGCCGCTTTTCAGAGCGCCCTTAATGTACGCTTCCTAATTCGTTCCACCGAGAGCAGAGACTACATTACCCATACACCCTTGCGTTTACAAGTTAAAAGCGCATGCGTCCTTCAGTCAGTGTCAACGTGCTCTGGAGAGGTGTGTGTGTGTGTGTGTGTGTGTGTGTGTGTGTGTGTGTGTGTGTGTGTGTGTGTGTGTGTGTGTGTGTGTGTGTGTGTGTGTGTGTGTGTGTGTGTGTGAAATGCGCAACCATAGCTGCTCGTTTAAAATGAAAATACAATGAACACGTAAATTGCCCTCCTTATTTTAGACTCTGAGTAGTAAAAGAACAAGGTCAGAATCAGAGGACTCGCTGACATCACACCAAGCCAGAATGATAGCTGCCTGCAGGTCAGACGCAAGCCTTGTAGGTACGTGATAATCTCCGCTGTCGCGGCTGTCAGTTTGGTTCCCCTCGAAGCAACTTCGGATTTCCTCAGGCGATGTGCAGAAAACATTCTTGAAATTATAATATACATTTAGTTTAATAGCTAAACTAAAAGTAAACGAAATTTCAATGAATTTGAACGACGTGCACAGTAGTTTTATCACCCGCAAAATGGAAAACAATGGGACAAAATAAATGACTTTAATTAGAGTTTCAAATGGCCAGTATTTTGTTATTCTTGACCCCATAGACATGGTCTTGGTGTCATTTTAAAGTTTTTTTTCAAGCTTTTTCTATCTGAACCACTAGTTTTAGCATTTAACCATGCTGAAAATTTTACTGACATATCTACCTTTTGCACATTTTATTTATGTTCAAAAACTCTTTCTACAGTAGCTCTTTCTAATGGTATTTTTTCAAAATCCTTTTGCACATTTTATTTATGTTCAGTAGCTATTTCTAGCTCAAGCAAATCCACAAATTTATAAAAGGATTAATTATTTTTTACAAGGTCGTCTGTTGACTGCTAAATATAAAACCCCTTCAATATAGGAGTCGAGTCAGCAAAAAAAAAAAAAAAAAAAAAAAATAGAGTACCGGCACCTCTTTTGGGCCACTTAAAGCACTGCCAATGAGAAAACTTTGCTGAACAAAGTGAATAACAACATAAACAACTGTTTTAAATACAGCACGTTTTCGGTTGTGTAGAGTAGAGGTAATAGTTTGCTTGTATTTTTGAAAACATAAATATTGTTAAGCTAATTCTTAAAAATACACGAGTAACACAATAGCTGCTCATGTGCAGCTTGTCAATTCAGCAGGAAAGTTTGTTTGCCTCTGTTTACAAAGTGCACGTGAACAAGCTGATGATGTATGATGTCTGCGTGAACAGGTTGCGTAGTGGCATGCAAAACACATTCACAGAAGAGGAGCAAAAATTGCATGTGTCCAATTATTGCGTTCGGCCCAACTTCAATGATTTGTTGAACATTTAATAGTCTTATGTCTTTCACAGAAGACATATATTTATACAAATACATTTAGACGTTTTAGCATAGTGATTGGTATCAGGATGTAAGGAGACTTTCAACAAACTTAACTATAAATGTTTCTGGATCAAATCAAATATCTTGCCTTTAAATGACTGAACACATGCGGGACGGCACATTAAATGTGTTGTCCCTATACTAACACACCTTCTGTGTTGTTATTTATTGTGCCACCCCCCATGGTCCTGCGACGTTAGATCAGAAATGTCTTGTCTTCAAGTGTTCATTTATCACAAAATAGAGTAACACGAGTAACCAACTCATTTAAATTTCACTAATTGTTACTGCGTTACTTGATTTAAAAAAATACTTTGTTACATGTTTATTACCGCTAAAAGTAGTGGAATTACAGTAACAAAATTAATTGTAATGCGTTACTCCCATTACTGTTTTTAACACAACTTGTGTTGTCCCTTTCATTTATTTTATAACGCATTAAATGGCATGACACACACAATGTGTAAAAAATTAACACATAATTTTTTGCAGTGTACCTCTACAATAAATTAAACATGCAAGATTGTGTAGACTGCTGTGGTGGAAATTCAGCAATAATCTGATATACTGAGACAAGACAGAATGAATGCTTAAAGAAGAATAATTTAATGTTTTACTTGCAAGGGCTTCAACATACAAACCAATCAAATCAATGTACAGCAAAAGCAACTCTCTGTATTCTTGCTGGCCTTTTTATGAGCCCGCTTACCTCAAACCCCATGTTTTTTTTATGATAATTTTATAATAAAATTACTGTAGTATTCTAAAGTGATAAACATGGTAAGTCACTAGTAATTACTCAAGTGTTACCACATCATTCTAGTAATAAGCCATAATTTGGATCAATATTCTAAAGTGACGATCATAGTTAGCCACTAGTAATTCCTTTAGAAGGATGTTGTAACACTTGAATCATATGTTTTCATATTTAAAATTACTGTCACCTCTGTCTCTCGTGCACATACTCTCTCCCTGTGTGTATACAGATACAAAGAGGTGACAGTAATTTTAAATATTATTATAAAAACCTTTAATGATTATAGCTTTTATAACAAAAAACTAATCACTACACAAAAAACACCTTTACCACATTAAAACCATTGTTAATTTTCATAAGGGAGGTACAGTGGATCATAATGTGTTAATAATTGTTCCATTCACTAAATTACATTGCAGTTTAATTGTCTTGTGTAGGCAGTGTTTGAATCAACAGTGAATATCTACATATATTTTAATATTTGGTGCAGATCATTACACTGTTTGACTTATATAGTGTACACTCTCACACACAGAACCTACTGACACACCAGAAACAACAGAGCCGTAAATCTGCCTCCAGATCTGCAGCCTCCTCATACTCACTTGTAAAGCAGTGAGCGTCTTCTGTCTCCAGTACAGCAGGAGGCGCTGCAGCTCTTTAGTCCGCAGATAAACTCACTAAAGAAAGAAAGAAAGAGCGCGCGTGTGATGTGTTTGTGTATCCTCAGTGTTTTTCTCTCTTGTGTGTTTCATTGGCCCTAATTTATCATTCTTGCGTAGAAACGGGCGTATATGTTGGCGTACGATTATGCTTACACTCCTCTCACCGCCTGATTTATGAAGCTGTGCGTACCTCTGAAATTCAGGTGTACGCAATATCTGCCCTTCATAAATGGGGCGGCTGAAAACGATCGTCATTAGAATAACAAGCCCATATAAATTCAAGTCTCCACCTCCCCCACGCCCTCATTTTACGACATTGACACATGGAAGACGGCAAAGACGAGAAACCAGGGAAGTGGAAAGAAACAAAATTGTTTTATTTGGGAGTTTAAAGAGCGGGATTAAAAACACATTAATAATTGCATGACATTTTGTAATATTTGTATTATTATTTTTATTATTAATGACGCTTAATTGATATTTAGAAGAATAATTATTTATTATTAATATTATTTAATGTTGCCTACATCTAAATTATATGTCTGCTTAATGGTTAAAAGTTTTTTTTAAATAATATTTTAAAATGATGTAGTAAATTTTGTAGTGTGTTTTTCTGTATTTACATACAGTTGTTTGTTAGCTAAGATCCAGTTTGATACGGAGCTCCGGATATAATTCAAATTAACAATTTGTTTCCACGACATCCACATGTTTTACTAGACTAATTCATAATTTGAAGTAATAATAATTGTAATAGTAATGACGAAATATTATAATAATTAATTCCAAGGAACAAACTGTTGAATATTGGGAACGAATTTTATATTTATGGCCATACTTTAAACTAAATAAGAAAAAGAAGTGTTCATAATGTAGCATAAAAGATAATTCGTGGCCATGATTTTGTCCGCATGTCATCATGATCGGATTTATGGCTCCATTCAACACAAGCATTTTACCTTACCTATTGTAGCTATTTATTTATCATCGAATAGTATGTAACTAGCTTACCTTTTGATGCATTATTACCATGTTTTCGTAGCACATCCTTGTGCTTTCTTTCAATGTGCAGCTTCAGATTCCAGGATGAATATTTGCTGACTTTTACAGTCTCTCCGCACTTCTTTTCAATGTTTTCTTCCTGTCCAATCTTAACTTTGATTTTTACTTTACATTTATGTAGAAGGCTTGAATTCCATAACTTATTGCTAGACGTTTTTACAGATTCTCGAACTAGCAAATTATTAAAGGGCGTTCTGGGTTCAACGAGCGGTGCTGAGCGAGCGGAATTTTTAGAGAGGCGCTTTGATGGAATATTACCGCACCGCTCAAGGCTCCGCTCCGATCCGCTCGCATGCTTTGCCCTGAAACGTCAGGTAAAGCGCCCATGCTCTCAACTGAAGGAATACATATGCCTACAAATCAAATGCTTCTGTAAAGTCTCACAAATTAAACATTGAAGTACATGTTGCATAAAAATAAACACTGAAGTTTATAATTACTATGTTTTAGTTTTTTTACAGTGGGTCATAATATATCATATATTTTCATTTGTCAGTGCGTTTTGTGGTGTTAGGAATTGTTTGCGCATTTCTGCACTAACTCAGAATGTGCGTACACCACCTCCTGAGCTGGCGTAGGATTTGAGCGTGCCGTACGCCAACGTCCATATTGATAAATCTCAAAGTCACCGTGGTTTTGGGTGTACGCCAGGTGTACGCTGGAAATTTGGTGTACGTACTTTTGATAAATGAGGGCCATTGAGTGTAAACGAAGTATTGTCTCGGTGTATTTAAGTGTTAAGACGATGCAGGACACTACAGTGTGTGACAGTAAACAGAGCTTACAGGAGGATCAAACCTCCACAGAGTCTCTGGATTCTGTCTGTAACGCTGGAGAACAGCAGCAGATCCTGCAGACCAAACTGAAGATGTGTTCAGTTAAACTCATCGACTGCACGAACCTCATGATGAAGATTAAAACTGAACCCACAGAAATCAAAACTGAACCTAAAGAAATCAAAACGGAACCCACAGAAGAGGAAGATCGAACTGATGAAGATGATGATTTTATTCCATCAGGTATTTCTCCTTAATTATTGTTGGGTTTTTAACATTTGTAACTGTCATGTGAGCACAGTTTTTGGTCACAAACTCTATAATCAAAAGATCAAGAAATGTAAGTACTAAAATTCTTAAAGGAGTTTAGGATATCTTTAAAACGTATTGAGCAACAGGCATGTAGGCTTAAAGGGGGTTAGTTCAACTTCACCCCAAAATTATTATCATAAATCACTTACTCATGTGTCATAATAAACCCCCAAGTGCTCAAATTGTCTTCATTTCCAGATATTTTTGATGAAATCTGTGAGGCTTCTGTTTGTCCTACTGACTTTAGTTATTTTCACAATTGTTTTTAGTTTCCCAGAAAATAATGAAGGACATCACCAAAAAGGTCCATCAGTCTTTCAATATTAATATTATGAAGTGACAAGAACACTTTTGTATGCAGAGATACCAAATTGAAAAAAATTATTCAATAATTTGTTCTCCTCTTTAGTTGTTCTTAAACAGACTATGACACATCACCTGCTGACGTAGTTTATCCACTTTTTTTATTAAAGCGATTATGCAAACATTGTAAACGATACTTCAACAGCCCGTATAAATGCGCAAATTACTTGCCAGCGTATTCTGTGTCTGTATGCTGGCAACTCTGTCAGTAAGAGATGTCATCAGCATGCGCCGTTGTCTGGTTGTGAACGCACACTAAACAATCAAGGAGGAGAACAAATTGTGGAATAAAATGATTTGTTTTGTTTTCTTTGAGCACAGAAGTGTTCTTATTACATTATAACACTTTTATTGAATGAATGATGAACTTTTTTGACAATGTCTTTCATTGTTTTCTGGGGGAAAAATGTGAAACTAGCTGAAGCCAATGGGACCGACAGAAGCCTCCTGGTTTTCAACAAAAATATGTAAAAATGTGTTCTGAAAACAATCGGAGCACTTGGGGGTTTAGAACGACACAGGGGTCAATTGTGATTTATGATAAAAAAAAACATTTTGGGGTGAACTAACCTATTAAAAAAGACTTAATCTCATTCTAGAATTGTCACCATATAATGCAACAAGAATTCAAAGTCTCTGTACAAAAATTGCTCAATTTGACTCCTACAAAATTGTGGATTACTCTAAAATAATCACGCATTACTTTATATGTTTCTTTGTCTTTATCAATCACTTAATCGAAATGTCATTATTGTTTTATCTGGTAAATTTATAGAAAATTAGAGTTAGAAAATTATTATTATTAAATTATTGCCCAGCTCTACAATATATACAGGTGCTGGTCATATAATTAGAATATCATAGTTGTTTTATTTCACTAATTCTATTTGTAACCGGTTCTACTCTTTCTCTGTTACGATCTGCGTTGTGTTTCAATGAAGAGATGGGACTCAAAAATTGATGCTGATGTTGAATTTATTGTGGAGGACAACAGGAAGTGTGTGGACAGCACTGGATGAAATAAAGAGAGTACAGGAATGAATACAGTGTGAGTCTTTGATTTATCCTCCTCTCCCCAGCGCGCTCAATGCGGTCTGAGCCAAACATCACAATAATATCATCAAAAGTAATATTGGAAACAGTACAAACAACATTAACATTAAAGGTAGGACAAATAATCACACATGTTCTTTATATATATATATTCAAATATGTTCAAATCATCTAATGTTAAACACATTGTAATATACAGCTAATTTTAAATCAACCATGAATTACGAGAAATTATACAATATGAATATTTCAGAAGAATATAACAAATGTAACCCATACCTGGATGAAATAAAGAGAGTACAGGAATGAATACAGTGTGAGTCTTTGATTTATCCTCCTGCACAGATTAAACACCGGTTATTTAATCACTCTGCTGACGCACACACACCCAAACATCTGTACCCAGTATCAAACTCTTAATCTCACCCATCCAAACATAAAACACTGTTTAGTACATTTATAACATTCTTAACAACAATATAACAGCAAATCACATACTTAATCGGACTTTTGTGAACTTTTACAGGCTCATATTGAAGGAGCACCACAAACCGCTTACCTCTCCCCAGCGCGCTCAATGCGGTCTGAGGACGCAGCGCGGCCAAACAGTAATGACGTCATCGCGCCAAATAAACAAACTCTTTTTTACAGGAGTGACAAAAATGTGTATAAAGCTAAATTAAACATTTCCATGAACAAATGAACATCAAGTAAATACGTAAAAATGAAAAAGAAGGGATTATTAGTGAAATGCATTTTTACATTGAGCATGCACTCTGATTTACATCCGTCACATATTCAAAAGTGAATAAAACTTTTTAAATCATTCCGTTGTTGTTTTCTAGCTTTCTTTTTTCAAACGTGTGCTGTCGAACTGTTGTATTAAACCAATATTGCTCTCAGAGTCATGTGATATAGCTCTATATAATCACGGCTGTTATTGCCTTTGCACATATCACACTCCTTCTCGAGCGATAATCTACTACTAATAATGAACTCTGCAACACATACTACTCCTGACAACTATCTGACACTAAAACAAACAACCACAAGATGGTGCGATTTTCAAAACTCCTTTATCCAGATTCGATACTCAGACCGAACCAAGGCCTCTTTTGTCATTGGTTCCGTGATTTCTACATAAACAACACAAGCCCTGAATCAAGTCTTACCCCCCATTAATTCTCGACACGTGCTCTGTACTTTCACTTCAAATATCCCATCACTAACAATGACCCAGTTGTAATAACAGGAATGACACCTGTCTTCTGTCTATATGTGTGAATCTAGAAAAAGATACAGAATCTCAATTCTTCATCCTTCTTTGTGTAAATAAGAGTGAAAAGACAATTTAATTGTTTCATGTTTCTATCAGATGTGAAGACTGATTCATGTTTGGATATAGAAATAACGTCCTCAACATCAAAAGAGCGACTGACAGCACAAACTCTTTCCTGCATCACCTGTGGAAAGACATTCAGCTCACAGAGACATTTAGAGAGACATGAGAGAAAACACACAGAACAGAAACTCTTCACCAGATCTGAGATCAGCTTTACTAGGCCTACTACCTTACAAGAGAAGAAACGTCATTCAGAAGACCGCAGAGAGAAGAAGAAGAAGAAACAGTTTCACTGTGAGCAGTGTGGGAGGATTTTTGTCTCTTCATCTAATCTAAATGTTCACATGAGGACACACAGTGATGAAAAGCCTTTCAACTGCACTGAATGTGGAAATTACTTCAAAACCAAACAATATCTTAAAGTTCATCAGAGACTTCATACAGGTGAAAAACCTTACGAGTGTCCTCACTGTGAGAAGAGATTTAGCCGTGAACGTGTTCTGAAGACACATGTGCTTTCACACACCAATGAGAGACCGTATCAGTGCAGTGAATGGAAAAACCTTTAGAGATTCAGGTTTGTTAAAAAAAACACCAGAATATTCACTTTAAAGAGAAACTCTATCGGTGTTCACACTGTGATAAACGTTTCTGTTATAAATATCAGCTGAGAATCCATGAGAGAGTTCATACTGGAGAGAAACCTTACGTCTGCGCTCACTGTGGAAAGAGCTTCATTAATTCATCTCAATTCGGAGTTCATCAGAGAGTTCATACTGGAGAGAAACCTTATCACTGTAGTGTCTGTGGGAAGAGTTTTAGTGTAAAGGCTGCCTTACTAAATCACAAGAGAGTTCATACAGGTGAAAAACCTTACAAATGCTCTCAGTGTGACAAGACGTTTACTTGTTCAAGTACCTTAAAAGTCCATCAAAGAGTTCATACTGGAGAGAAACCTTATTACTGTAGTCTCTGTGGGAAGAGTTTTAGTCAACAGTCACACTTACAAAATCACAAGAGACTCCATACAGGTGAAAAACCTTACAAATGCTCTCAGTGTGACGAGACGTTTACTCAGTCAGGTTCCTTAAAATTTCACCAGAAAGTTCACACTGGAGAGAAACCTCATCATTGCAATGTTTTTGGGAAAAGTTAATCAAAAGTCAAACTTTGTAAAGCATCAGTGACCTTAATAAAGTTATGACATCAAAAACTTTTAAAGTTTTAAATATTGTTACAAAACAAATTCAATAATAAACCTAACAATTAAAAAAAATAATAGTAAAATAAGAACAAATAATGAAATTATGAGCAATATTGCAGATAAATACAACAGAACAAACATACAAATGAAATGCAACAGTGCTGTTTAGGTTTTTCAGATTGATGTAATAGTAGTACTTTATTATGGAGGACGAAAAATGACTTAAAGCACTTATATTTAAAACTTTCTAGATTTTTATTTTGGTTATGAATGAGGTTCTTAAAGGGATAGTTCATGCAAAAATGAAATGTCTTTCACTGTAACGTTACCCATGGAAGTACACTCAGGGTGGGTTGCACCAACAAGGATTAAATTAAGCTTAAAGTTTAGAGCTAATGTAGGCTTTATTGATCTCAGTTTAATTTTAATTCGAGTTGTGTTGCACCACTTAAATTTAAACACACATTATTGTATATATACCAGTGGTGGACAGTAACGAAGTAAATGTAATTCGTTACTGTACTTAAGTAGTTTTTTCGCGTATCTGTACTTTACTCAAGTACTTTTATTTTGGGAGACTTTTACTTTTACTTTACTACATTTTAAAGTCAAATATCTTACTTTTTACTCCACTACATTTTAAAAAAATCGGTCGTTCCTTTTTATTTATCAGTGGATAAAAAACGTAACTGGGCAAACTAAAGCTGCACAAAAAAAAAACTAAGATGCACACGTGATGCGTCAAACCACCAATCAGGGTACAGCATGCGCTTCGTTTTGAACTTGTTTTGGTTGCCGCGCTGTTTCACGTAAGCTACGCGAGTCACGCGAGTGCAGCAGCCAGCCAATGCATCGTTTGGAGAATCAAAAACAACGGAGGAGATAACTGACCCGTCACAACAACAATGGCCTTATTTACGCGCGTTTTTTTAAGTCCTTGAATAAAAGAACGAGTCCTTCGTGTCTTCTCTGCCTGCCTTGAAACTGTGCTATTTCGTTTTAAAAGAATATTCTTTCAGATCTAAGGAAACGCGTAGAGGTAAGGCATTTTTATTCTGGTTATATTTTTAAATGAGCAATCTTAACAGTAGCTTGCAGAAAACTGTTAATTGTGTTGCTAAAATATATACGACGTTATCATGAATGAACTGTTAGCTATGCAGGCTGAAGCTATTTTTAGCCGTATAATTAGCTGTTTCACTTAAGTTCATTGTATTTGAAGCTCAGTGTTCTGTTATTTTGAAATGACAATTAATCACTATCAACATTGTTGTAAAATATAAATGACATTTTGACTAGCCATGCAGTGTATGATGCTTAAACAGGCAGGTGGATTGGAGTGCTCCCTATTAACTGAGATTGTTATTAATATTTTCAAAAGTTTTGCTTCCAAAATATATAAATACATTTAATTATGTATTACAATATACATATGACATGCTAAAGCACATGAAACGTTTCCGAAATTATATTATGTAAGGCTTGTTTTATTTGTCAAAGAAAGGGAGACTGATTTCTAGATAACGTTATGTATTTAATGTTTTGAAAACTATTGTGAACCTGTGCTTAAGTCAAGTTTTTATTACACTTAAACTGTTAAATTATTTAACAAATAAATCTTAAAATGAGACTTACTGCTCTCAAATCCTGTTATTTCATTTGATGCTAAAGGAAATTTTTTGTTTTTAAGGTTTTAGGCTTATGATAATTTTAATAGACATCAGTGTCTGATTTATTAATGTCCTTCTATTAATTGATTGGTTAGCCAAGAGAGTTATTTCACATAATTTGAGTTTTGTGACAAAAATGATACGGCCATAATAAATCACAGTACTTTTGTACTTAAGTACATTTTGAGGCAGATACTTTTGTACTTTTACTCAAGTAAACATTTTAAGCAAGTACTTCTACTTTTACTTGAGTAATATTTTACCCTGGATATCTTTACTGGGTATCCAAGTACTTATGTTTTTCACAGATGACATATATTTATACAAATACATTTAGACATTTTAGCATAGTGATTGGTATCAGGATGTGAGGAGACTTTCAACAAGCATAACTATAAATGATTCTGGATCAAGTCAAATATCCTGCCTTTAAATGACTGAACACATGCAGAACACTGAGCAGAGGTCTAGTGCCCTGCAGTAAATCCCTCGGTGTGCTGCTGGGAGAAGTGGTTGTGTGCTCACTGGTAAACACGTAAAGTATAATAACACAATAACCTTACTGTTTTTTATCATTGGGCTAAATTTTAAAGTAGTTTCAAGCCGAGCAAGAATTTATGCAATAAGTGTATTCACGCTGCGGACTACTGTGGTAGAAACGCAGCAAAAATTTGATAGACTGAGACAAGACAAAATGAATGCTTAAAGAAGAAGAATTTAATGTTTTACTTGCAAGGGCTTCAACATACATAGCATTCAAATTAATGTATAGCAAAAGCAACTCTCAGTATACTTTTTATTTGTTGTAGATCATTACACTGTTTATCTTGTATCGTGTACACTCTCACTCACTGTACACCCTACTGACACACCAGAAAGAACAGGGGTGTAAATCTGCCTCCAGATCTGTAAAGCAGTGAGCGTCTTCTGTCTCCAGTACAGCAGGAGGCGCTGCAGCTCTTTAGTCCGCAAATAAACTCACTAAAGAAAGAAAGAAAGAGCGCGCGTGTGATGTGTTTGTGTATCCTCAGTGTTTTTCTCTCTTGCATGTTTCATTGAGTGCAAACGGAGTCTTGTTTCTGTGTATTAAAGCGAAATTTAAGCAAAAATCTCTCAGCTGAAGAAAGAGGTGGCGTTACTGGAGACAAAGCTGAGGTCAAGAGGAGATTTAGCAATGAAACGAGAGGTTTGTACAGCTTAAACATCATTTACCTGAATCAGACAACATCAAATAATTTCTAATCTTACTGTCTGTGTGTGTTGTGTTGTCAGGATGTGGATTGTTGTGAATCTTCAGTGTATGTGACTGATGATGGGAGTCTGGATTCAGTGTGGATGAGCAGAGATCAGAGCCGCACACCACAGCCACTGCTGGACTCTAAACTCTCTGAAGAGAAATCCAGACACACACAGGACTCAGATCTCTCAGAAATCAAAACTGAACCCACAGAAATCAAACCTGAACCCCCAGAAGAGGAAGATCGCACTGATGAAGATGATGATTTTATTCCATCAGGTATGTCTCCTTAATTATTGTTGTATTTTTACAATTTTATGTCATGTGAGCACCTATTTTGGGTGTTCAGTCTCAAACTCACTAATCAAAAAATCAAGAAATGTAAGTACTAATATTTTAAATGAGTTTTTAGGATATCTTTAGTACTTATTGAGCAACAGGCATTTGGTCCTGATGCTGCATGCCGAAACATTACATCTATTATTTCATGTTTCTGTGCTGCAGAGGCTTAGATATTAAGTTTTTGGTAGACGTTGACAATTCTTAGTATTTTTTCTGAAAACCCTCAGGAGATCAGGGTATTTATCTTAGAATAGCATAGGTTTTATGAGTAAATGGGTTAAAGGGTTAGTTCACCCCAAAAATATAATTTTATCAAATCACTTAAAAATGTACAGAAATGTGCCACTCACTCTAGCTTTTAACAAAATGCTCGCCGCAGTTTTAAAATATGAGCAATTTAAAGTTAATAATGTTAAAGTGAAAATGACCAGAAGATAACAACAGATTAAAGCGTACATTCCACAAGACGTTTTTAAGATATTAAATAAATCTTTGATGTCCCCAGAGTACATATGTGAAGTTTTAGCTCGAAATAGCCTATAGGTAATTTATTGTGGCATGTTAAAATAGGCACATTATGGGGCTGAGCAAAAATGCACAGTTTTGTGTGTATCCCTTTAAATCTAAACGAGCTGCTCAGGTGGGCGGAGTCTCAAGTGCTTGCGCTGTAGTCAAGACAGAGGGAGATTCTGTCACGAAAAAAGTTAGTAAGAGATGTTCAGCATTATATATTTGAACAAGTTTAAAAAGTCAATCATCTGTTTTATGCATACTAAATACATGTTTATAAGCAGTTGGGGAACATTGTGGAATAAAAATAAAGACTTTTAGGGGTCATGCTGCCAGCTAGAGAAACAGATCAAATGACATGTTTAAGTTTATTGTTTATTGGTTAGTCTGAGGAAGGGTTGTAGAGACCCGAAACGTCACTCCAAATAAATTAATTAAAGGGAGCTTTTTGGTGTGCGGATCCTTCTCTTTTGTTACTTGAGTTTATTGTGTACACATATTGAACACATTCGCGTTTCTGTCAGTCTCTCACTCTCTGTCTTGTAACTCCTCGTATTCATTTGAAACTTCAGAGAAACATTAAAGGAATAGTCTACCATTTTGCCATATTAAACTAGTTATTAACTCAACTTAGACGAATTAATACATATTTATCTTTTTTCAATGCATGCACTGTACAGCGCGTCGTGAATGTGTTAGCATTTAGCCTAGAACCAATTATTCCTATGGTACCAAACAGGGAAGCCACCAAACACTTCCGTGTTTTCCCTATTTAAAGACTGTTACATGAGGAGTTATACCAGTAAGTATGGTGCCACAAAAGAAAACATTTTTTTGGTACCATAGGAATGAATGGGGCTAGGCTAAATGCTAACACATTCACAACGCGCTGTACAGTGCACCCATTGAAAAAAGATTGGTATGTATGTATTCCTCTAGGTTGAGGTAATAACATAGTTTAATATGGCAAAAGGGTAGACTATTCCTTTAAACATATTTATGCTTATGAATATGCGTTGTTCTCTCACTCGGTCTCGTGCAGTGCATTAATTCTCGTGTTCATTCATATAAACTTCAGAGAAACATATTAAACAACACACTTGAAAGCGAATCCTTTAGAACGTTAATTCAATCTTTAGAAAGACTATTAAAACTACAAATTATAAGATTGTAGGCTCCTGTTTGTGTTTGAGGGAATACAAACGCGTCGTGCTGTCAATCATTCTTTCTCTCTGTCTATCACACTCGTGAGGCCGTTCATGGTTGGATAGCACAGTTGAAGGGGTGGTATCATTATAATAAGGTCCCCTACCTACGTCATGGGGGGAGCGAAATCCGAATGACCTATATATTCACATGCTTGCAGAGAGAGCCATACCAAAACAAAGTTACAGGGTTGCTATCGTTCATGTTTTCTGGGTTGGTAGAAGCACTGGGGACCCGATTATAGCACTTAAACATGGAAAAAGTCTGGAATGTCCCCTTTAAGTCTGGCTAAGACAGAATCTTGTTTATAATTGAGTTATTAATTTTATAGACTATTGAAGCTATATGATGCCTTCATTGTATTTTGTATGTATGCATACATTACATTAAAAATAGGCTATATGTAAAATGAACAGGTATAAATATATGCAAAAACTACAGGCAGGTAGGCTATATGAGAGACGAAGCTCTAGATATTATAAATATGACATATGAAATTATGTGATGATCATGAAGTCTGTTTTAAGGTCTTGACGACCTTTACTTTTTATTAGACCTTAACATTTGCGTTTCTTTCTCATCTTTCCGATCCAATATGTTTTTTAAAAGCAAATGGCGTGTCAAACTACAATCCTCGCGCATGTGTCCCTAAACGCGAGTTTTGTCTTAGCTTGCTTAAAGTTCAGAAAACTTTACAACTATTAGCATTATGTGCGAGAAGAACTCTTTATTTTGCGCCGCAGCTCCTTGCACACCTAGAGACCTCTGCACGCGAGAGACCGGCCGGCTGCTGCATGAGCACAGAGAGAGAGAGAGAGAGAGAAAGAGCAAGAGTCATCATTTTCCTAATTTTTCTTCATTATTATTATACATGAATATTCAGTAAAAAAAATTTCTGTCATCTAAAGTAGTCTAGCAAAACATCCATTTATTTATTTTTTCTTAATATTTTTGTGTTAATTTGATTAAATTACAACATAACGCATGTTCAAACACAGCCGGACACATTGCGGTAATGAAAATTTCAGCAGAAAATGAGATAAAATTTACAATTATAAATTCTTACGTTGAAATCACACATTGTGCAAGGTAGAACACAGTATTGTGTTAATTCTGATGCTTTTTAATGTTACTATATTACACATTTTAAAGCTAAAATCATTAGTGCCATGGTGTTTTAATGGTTTCGTGAGAATCATCCACATACGACGGCCTTAAGTCAACATATCACCAGAATGATTGACGACTGGGATGACCAATAGTTTTGATGATCCACCCGGAAAAAGAACATTTTCTGCTATACCTTTAATTATTCTGTTTTGTGTAGTACTACTGACAAGAACAAAGTCCAGTAATAATAAAGCGAGTGCTCGTACCATGTTAAGATGAAATGGAAAGCATTAGTATATAAATATAGTTTTCATAAATTTTACCCCGCCCCAAAACAAAATGCACTAAGTATGAATAAAAAAAGGAATAGTTTCATGACACCAAATACTGCTGGTTTGATCTTATTTTTGACCATCAAACACAGACAGGGTCAACATCAGAGCCAGGGAATCCCTGTCAGGGATGTAGCCCAGATCAGGCTGTGGTCAGCGGGGTGAGTGAACACTGACGTCCTCTTGTGCATTTGGGTCTTGTCCAAATCTTTCTAAGCAAATGTTCAAATAGGCGCTATCTTTACTGTTCGACTGCAGATTTGAATATTATACTTACATATTCTCGACTAATCTTAAAACTACACTTTGTGACCAAGAAACAGTAATATTAAGAAATGGCTATTCCTTCTATTGAGTTATTATGAGATTCACAACAGCCAAAAGTGTTACCTGTCATTCTGGTCTTCAAATCTGGGGTGGAAGAAAGAAGTTCCCCAACAAAGAGGCTTTTAAAATCATTCTGTTGTTGTTTTCTAGTGTTCTTTTTTCAAATGTGTGCTGTCGAGCCGTTATATAAAAGCAAAATTGCTCTCGTAGTTGTATGATATAGCTCAATATCATCACGGGTGTGATTGCCTCTGGCACATATCACTGTCCTTCTCTAGCGATATTGCTTAAATATAATCTACTACTACTACTAATAATGAACTCTGCAACACATGCTTTTACTACTCCTGACGGCTATCTGACACTAAAACAAACAGCCACCATCCTTTATCCAGTTTCGATACTCAAGGCGTCTTTTGTCATTGGTTACGTGATTTCTACATAAACAACACAAGCCCTGAATCAAGGCTTCATCTGGCACCCCCATTAATTCTCGACATGCGCTCCGAACCCTCACTTCACATATACCAACACCAGTGACCCAGCTGTAATAACAGGACTGACATCTGTCTTCTGTCTATATGTGTGAATCTAGAAAAAGATACAGAATCTCAATTCTTCATCCTTCTTTGTGTAAATAAGAGTTAAGAATTGTTTCTTGTTTCTTTCAGATGTGAAGAGTGATTCATGTTTGGATATAGAAATAACGTCCTCAACATCAAAAGAGCGACTGACAGCACAAACTCTTTCCTGCATCACCTGTGGAAAGACATTCAGTTCACAGAGACATTTAGAGAGACATGAGAGAAAACACACAGAACAGAAACTCTTCACCAGATCTGAGATCAGCTTTACTACCTTACAAGAGAAGAAACTTCATTCAGAAGACCACAGAGAGAAGAAGAAGCAGTTTTACTGTGAGCAGTGTGGGAAGGTTTGTATCTCTTCATCTAATCTAAATGATCACATGAGGACACACAGCGATGAAAAGCCGTTCTATTGCAATGAATGTGGAAAATACTTCAAAACCAAACAAAATCGTAAAGTTCATCAGAGAATTCACACAGGAGAAAAACCTTACGAGTGTCCTCACTGTGAGAAGAGATTTAGCTGTAAACGTGTTTTGAAGACATATGTGTTTTTACACACCAATGAGAGACCGTATCAGTGCAGTGAATGTCACAAAACCTTTAGGGATTCACGTTCATTAAAAAAAGCCAGAATACTCACATTAAAGAGAAACTCTATCTATCGCGGATAAATACAACAGAACAAACATACAAATGAAATGAAACAGTGCTGTTTTTTTCAGATTGATCTAAAAGTACTTTATTATGGAGGACGAAAAATTACTTAAAGCACTTATATTTCAAACTTTCTAGAGTTTTATTTAAGGTTATGGATATGGATGATGTTCTTAAAGGGATAGTTCATGAAAAAATTTAATTTTAGTCATCATTTACTGTCATGTTACAAACATGTATGAATTTCTTTGTTCTGATGAACATGAAGGAAGACATTTTGAGGAAAGTTCGAAATCAAGCCACTTGCGAGCCACATTTACTTCCATAGTATTATTTTTTTCTATGAAAGTGTTGTTTTTTGACTCTGTTGTCACTTTAATACACTCATTACCCATGGAAGTACACTCAGGGTGGGTTGCACCAACAAGGATTAAATTAAGCTTAAAGTTTAGAGCTAATGTAGGGTTTGTTGATCTCAGTTTAATTTTAATTCGAGTTGTGTTGCACCACTTTAATTTAAACACAGATTAACAAATCTTAGATTAAAACTTTATTAAACCCTTCATCATTGTTGGAAATAAACTGTTTATGCAGGCAAAGGTAATTGTTCTATTAAAGAAAAATCAGGGAGCTACACTGCGACCAAAATGGTCGCATATGCGACCTTTTGAACTGCCGTTGCGACCCTAATTTTTAATGGGTCGCAAATGTGCTACCTAATGTTTTAGACAATATGTTATGATTTACTATGAGCATTTATTAAAACAGAAATGTGGATTTTAAGAATACGTTTTATAACGTGCTCTGAGCCATCAACACATTGGCTTCATTTTGCGTGACACGTCGTGTCTCTCCTTATCAGTGTGCGTTTGCGTGCTCAGCTGTTTCTCAATGAATTAGGTGCAACGCGACGCAAGCGCAGTGTCTTCCATGTTTCTGAACTTGAGCAGAGGTCTTTCTTCACTGAGGCACGGGACCCGTTACCGTATGGTTCCGGGTTTATATTTTTAATGGTCTGTCGGGTCTGGTTAGGTCCTAGTTTAATTACTTTGGGTCCCAAGTCTGATTAATGTTGTGTTTATAACCCGAGTCGATCGGAAAACGGCCATGAGCGCTACCGCGCTAAAGTTCGAGTGCAGATTCAGCGTGCCTTCGGTTTCTATGGCGATGGTTCTTGTTACGACCAAGCGCTGCATTTTCTTTCTCACATTTTTTTAATAATCTTATTATTAATAAACCATATCTTTTCTGAAACCATATCCATATTAAGTTTTGACAGAGATTGTAGCAAAAAGCAATGCTAATGTCAAGCCAATTGCACTGAACGAGCAAAGCAATGTAAAGTCTGTCACCGGGACAGCAAGTAGACTTTTAAATCTGAAATAATGAGTGGATTAAGCTTTTTAAATCTGCAAGAGAGAAATAGAAAGATAGGCACTTTTACTGCTTCTGCTCTATCTAATAGAAATTATTACCATTATAACATCAGTCATAACATCAGTCACATAGACCTGCACTGTCTATTAATATACTATACATAGTATTGTATTATATTGAGTTTGATTAAAGGGGTCTAATTGCTTCATATATCAGTGCAAAAACAGTAAGTGTTTTCGTGGTGATTGACAAACAGTGTCAGCTTTGTTAATGGCAAAGAAAGTTTGGGGTGGTTAGATTGATGAAATATAATGTGAAATTAATATTAATTTTCATTAAATCAAAGTATTGTGTTGTGTCACACATTATTAGTTCTTCGTCACATGTATAGTAGACCATAATTTGTCAGTGGGTAATAATTGCCCTTTTCACCGGCTACCACCACCAAGTAAATTTCAGATCTGTGGGAAACACTGCAACGTTTAAGAAAACAAGAAGGCATGTGGTTTAAAAGATGGCAAGTAAAATAAAAAGCATATCTGTATGCAATACAGTTTCATTATTGTTCATTATTATCCAGAGCGCCTTAATATAACTTGAAAAAAATATGTGCGACCAAATCATATTTTGCGCCAGTAACTGAAAAAGTTGGTAGCGCAAGTGCCACCAGTCGAAAAGGTTAGTGTAGTTCCCTGAAAATCACTACATACATCGGTAATATAAAGGGCTGATTCAAATAAAAACATTTGACAATCTATTAAAACAATCTATTGTATTGATTAACAGAGCAGTGTGGCAGGAAATATTGTAAAGCTCAGATAGTGTGATATAATGAACAAGATATGCCTACGCATTTGTTATGAAGCGCTGCTGTGTGTCTCTTCATTCAGAGGAGAAGCGCGTACAAGTTTGAAGTTAATCCCTAACTGAGATTTAAAACAAAGTGTAAAGTAATAGAGCAAAATGATTAAATATAATCTAGTTTTACTGTAAAATTAAACCTGGATCATTAATTAGTTTAATGTAAACCTGATTATTTTTAAACAAGTTTAAAGTTTGGTGCAACAGAACTATTAAAGCAACACCATGTAAAAATGACTTGCAGCTCATCAGACACTCTTCTGCAGGCAGGGGGAGGGGCGGGGCGGGGCTGTGTTTCCTACTCTCCACTGCCACTTTCAGAGTGTGCTTGTAGCAGCTAGGAGGTTGCTCAGGTTGCAGCAACAGTACAGTTTGTCAAAAAAAAAAATGGTTCTATGTAGAACCCTTGAAGGCCAAAGAACCTTTTTATTAAAATGGTTCTATAATTCATGCTTTGTGACTGACGTGTAAACTAAAGATTACTCAATAATTACAGACCTACACAACATGAAACTTACACTTCCTAATAGTTTTCCATTTTGGTGAAAACCATGTGTTTTCTTTAATTTGTACATTCCATATTATTAATGTTTAATCTTAACCTGAAGGGGGCATTAAAAACAAATAATCGCAAAAATGCCCTCTGGTGGCGTATATGTGTGTTGCACATCCTTAAATTCCTATTGGTGGATGGGCGAGGATGCGCCTTGAGACATAACAGTTTATTTTTTCAAACTGAGGAGCCCAGCATTTCTGCTTGTTTGTATTCTGAGGTAAGTAAACTTTCTACATTTTTGAAACCATATTACTGAAATATTTAGTATAATTTGTTAATATTTATTTTTGTTAGAGTAGCCCCTGCGTTAAATAGTGATATTAGAAGCTAAATGTACAATATTTACCTCATTTAAAAATACTGCTGGTACTGATGGGCTTTGTCAGCCGTCGGTTAAGAAATCTCTGGTAATTTTGCTCAGAGTTATAATGAATTAAGTAAAAAAAATTTAATTTCTTGTCATTTTAAATGAAATGGCCAAGAACAATAAGACATCTGTGTTATAAGGAGGCGAGATTCGAGACGGAAGCGTTTGGATCGACACGATATAAGATAGACACAGTAATGATCCGCACCAAATATTAAAATATATGTAAATATTCACTGTTGATTCATACACAGCCTACAGGAGACAATTTAACTGCAATGGAATATAGTGAATTGAACAATTCATAACACATTATGATCCACTGTACTTCCCATACGAAAATTGACCATAGTTTTATTGTGTTAAAAGTAGGGCCAGGGCCGTGCACAGACCTTTTCAGGGGCATGTGCTGAAACTGAAAAAGGGCACCCCCTCCAAATAAATATCACTTAATAATCATCTTAATAGCTTTATATTTATTCGCTATTAATGATTGTAAAAAATCACTATTAATGAATGAAAAATGACATTTTATGATAGCTTGGCATTATACAGTGCAAACGATATCTGCCCTTTTAAGTTGGCTTTAACAATTTACATCCTGGGTGTTTGTCTGTATTAGGCCTATTTGTAGTCATGTGTTTGTGAAGTGCTCTTGTGAACTCGCTCTTATTTAATTGTAGAATATATTAATTTAAATTTTTTCCTCTGCTTACATAAAGTTACATTAAAATATGTTTGAAGAAAAAAAGGTATTCTGTTTGGTTGTATAAGCTAATTTTTATTATTTGGTTAACATGTTTGTGTGATTGATATGTGATTGAGAAGAGGGGAAATAGGAGATTAAAGATCAAAATAGGAGATTATACTATACTATAGCCATACCATTAGCATATTCAACATGTATCTCTGCCTACCTGGCAAAAACTGTGCTGAGGACCAGGAACCTTGGTCTTTTGAAGGTGCAAATAACTGCATTACTAAAAAATATACTAAATACTAAGTAGACTTAACTCTATGCAGTTGATTTCAGAATAAAAAGTTATGAACCAAATAATCATACAACAATCATACAACTCCCTTGACTAATTCAATGCATAAGATACATGCATATACAATAAATTATATCCAGATTGCATACTGTAATGAGTGACAGGGCAATATAATGTACATACTTGTATCCTTTACACGTTTTTCGTCTCTATCCAGTTTTCCCAACTGGGCATCTGATGTCTAAGACCTTTCTAATCTGATATGTTTTTGGTGTTAAGGCTAGACATTTACCCGCGCGGGCGCGTCTTCTCGCGTGAGATGTGTTGACTTTAGTTTAACGATTGAGACGCGTCATGCAAAAAAAGCGGTAAAACCCGACCGTGCATTCCGTATTGTTGTCACGGGTGCCCTTCACATGGGTGAACTCTTGTTTATAAACCGCTCGCGCTTTGTCAAAAACTCAATTTGGTCGCAGTTTGGAGCTCTTAGTGCCCCCTGATTGCCCACTCGACCAATCCCGTCTATGGATAATTCGGCTCTGCTCAAATTTATAAAAGATGCGCCGTTATATACACATACTAGTGTTTCTTTCGTAATAAGACAGCATTGTACTCAAACAACAAGATACTTATTTACCGTTGCAAGACGTTCAGCTGCCTCTGACTGCTGTGGAACTTAAAGCTCGCTGCACTCAGGGGGCGGAGTTAAGATGTTTGACAGACAGTTTGAGCGGATCCAAAAATATTTAGTTTTTTAATAATTTTATTTGATAAATATATTTGTAAAACACACAGACAGAGGTAAATGTTTAACAATAGCATTAATTTATATTTATAAAATAATAATAATAAAACACCTCCAAAAAAGGGCACTTCGGAGTGTAAGGACAAAAAGGGCATGTGTTCTGCACAGGTTGAGCCCTATCTGTGCACGTGCCTGAGTAGGGCTGTGCAAAAATATCGATACAGCTAACTATCGTGATAGTATATAGCTATATAAATAAAGTTGCTTGCTTGCTTGCTATATATATTGTATGCTTATATATTTAAACAAGAATTTTTTTTGGAAGGCAATAAACTTTTGGGAAAATCATAAAAAATGCTGGTGCTGGCTGGCAACTTATGCGTAGTTGGAGTGTTATTTATGCATTTCTTCTTCCCCCCCAGATAACCATGGTTGACAAATGGACAGTAGACGACACGTGTCAATGGCTTCAGAATATAAACCTTATTGATGCAAAAGAAACTTTCAGAGGTGAACATGAACATTTACAAATGCTCATTTTGTGATATTGTAAAGTTTCAACTCACGAAGTATCTAACTCACCTGCAATTGCAACATAACCACCAAGCAGATTTTAGTGTTACCTGTAACATTGAGGGCTGTTTTAGAAGTTAAAAAACTGTTGCAAGCATAGTGTGTTAAAGCAAAACACACTACCAGGGTCTGCTGCTCAGGTCTGGTGCCTCTTCAGGATTTTGCCATTTCTCATTGGACATTACATACCTGAAGGTGAGGTGCATTGGGACATTTACCTGAAGTGTACACTGTAAAAAAAATCTGTAGAAATTACAATGTTATTGCAGCTGGGTTGCCGGTAATTTACCGTAGATTTACATTTATGTTATTTACTGGCAAGAGTTTGTTCAAAGTTAAATACATTTTAAATATTAACAAGTCTTTATCTTTACAGATTAAAACTATACAATAACAGCCTCATGCAAAGCATTCTGGGAACCAGAAATCATCATCAACCTTTTTCTGTTTTTGGCTTCAGATTTTGTTTCCCAGAATGTTTTGCTTGATGCTGTTTTTTTAGTTTTACTCTGTAAAGACAAAGACTTGTAAATGTTTAATGTTCATTTAACTTTGAACAAAATATTGCCAGTTAAAAACATAAATTCAAATATACAGTAAATTACCGGCAACCCAGCTGCAATTTCTACGGAATGTTTTTACAGTGTAGAGATATAGGAGATGTGATTTTGTCCCCCAACATCCAAAGGAAAATCATTCCTTTCCTAAGCCTTCAGATAGGAGAATTCTCCTTCCAGGTTGTATTTCCTGAGACTTTCACTCCCAAACTACACTACCTCATCCATTATCCACAACAGATACTAAAGTTTGGGCCATTGAAACAGCTGTGTTGCATGAGATTTGAGGGAAAGCATCAATACTTCAAGCAATTAGCCCACAACACATGTAACTTCAAGAATCTCAGCTACACCCTTGCAAAGAGGCACCAGTTAAGACAGTGCTGGGAACTAACTTTGCTGGATTCCCTGCATCAGGCAGTACCTTTTCGAGCATTACCACTGGAGGTGCAAAAAGGTGTGATTGGAAGAAGTGAGCAGAGGATATTCAGGTGAAGAGAGGCTTGGTGTGTTTAGCTCCCTTTAAGGCTCGTTATAGTCATGCATAGGTTCCGCGTCGGTTTTCATTTATACTTTTGCGTCCTCGTCCGTGTCGATGTGCAAACACACTCGCAGACTGCTGGTAGGCAGAAACCACGCGTGTAACCACAGTAGCAGCTTAAACGTCTAAGAAGCAGCAGCTTAGCAAGTTAACCCACAAACGAAGAAGAAACAGCAACTTGTGTATAATTTGAGAAGACCAGCAATGATGGAAGTAAATAAACAGCGACTTTTGATGCAGTTTGAGTTAAATAACTCCTCAACTTGGCTCATCTTTGTTTTCACCGTCACAAACGGAAATACCTATGACGCAGTTTTTTTACCTGACGGGAGGGGAGGTCCGCGTAGATCTGACGCGCTGTTTAAATTTTTGTGAGGTGCGCGTCAGGCTACGCAGAGCTACGCACAGGCTACGGATAGCCTACATCGTATTTACAGCGTAGAACCTACGCACGACTATAAATCAGGCTTTACGGTCAACAACGTGAAATACTGTGTTGGAGACAGTTAAATTGCAGACAGGGTTTCCGCCGGGTCTTAAAAAGTCTAAAATTCAAAAAGTTCAATGTAAGGCCATAAAAAGTCTTAAAAACAGCCAGATTTTCATCCTAGGTCTTAAATTTAATTAACCCAAGTCTTAAATTTCTTACCTCCGTTTATTCCCGAAAAGCATTGTCCGCAAAAAAAATAGTAATTTAAAATGCTGTAGAACTAATCAGTGATGGAGGAAGAAAGTGTTTGATGGGCGGGTCTCTAAAAAGAAAAGTTCTGCACTTCGCGCGTCACTGAATCGCACTTCAATCCAGTTTTTAATCATTATTTTTTAAAGAGGAAACAAATGTAGGCTATAATAATCCATGCAATTCATGCCATAAGCTATATTTCATGTGTTGTGATCTGACTGTATAATGTAGCTTTGACGAAAAACAAACCTTTAATGCAGTTTTGTAAAAGCAAAAATCTTTTCTGTGTTAATTTAACCAACTAGCCCGTGGCTTACCCGAGCATTTTCCAGGTTCTGAATCAGAGGACACAGAGTTAAAAAAAATCAACACTGCTTTATTAAAAATCAACTTAAACAGTCAGTCCGTCGAGTCCCGAGCCACCAACAACGAGTCAACTTTAGTGTTACAGTTTTCACTTAGGAAGCTTTTGTTTACCTCACTGCTCCATGCGCGGTTACTCCCTTGACTTTAATCTGCTAATCTTGATGACATATGCAGCCTACAAATGTGACCTCTGGAGGCTACAGCCTTCAGATTTAGAAACGGCCTTGTTTGAAACGCACAACAAACCACAAACAGCCTTTTAATGGTAAATTTCATTTTCATTTAATTATTGTGAAATTAGAGAGGCGAATAAATGCGATGGCGGTATAGTGCATATTTATGCATATAACGTATTTGTGGAGAAAGTGTAAAACATGTTAACAAGGCACATATCAGCAGCTGACCATACTGATCTTCCCATATTAGTGGATTTTATTTGTCAAAAAAAAAAAAAAATGAAATAATAAAAATATAATGTTTTGAGAATTTCTGAGATCATTGTGTCGCGTTGGTCTTAAATTTCACTCATAATGGTATTAAAAAGTTTTAAATTTGACTTGGTGAAACCTGCAGCAACCCTGTGCAGATGTTGTGGATGAGGACATCCCAATTTTTATAAAGATTGCAAAGGTTTTGCTGTTCAGGGGTGCTTTGATGATATTTGGCAAGCTGTGGATACCAAAAACATTTGAAAGAAATTACCATGCTTTCAAATTAGAGGATCAGAAGGAGTGAAATGTGGTGCAGCCAGGGGAAGAAAAATAATTTCATCCTCTTGACACACATGTGCTTGATGACACTAAATATTTCTTTGAAATATAAAATTATTATTTTTTTTACAGAGCAGCAAATTGATGGGGAGACTCTGCTGGGTCTCACAGAAAGGATGGTGGAAAGACTTTTTCCTCTTATGAAACATCAGGTGACATTTATGAAGGAGCTTAATAAGTTAAAAAAGTAAGTTTGTACTGTTAAATATTATACGTTGTTGTTAAATATAAAACAAATGTATGCTAACTAAGCTTAAAATCTTATTTTAATATAAATATATATTTTTTCAAACAGCTTGGAAACTGGAACTGAAGTGCATCAGAGGTCTTGTATTCAGTATGTATCATTGTTTTGAAGTCCATATAGACTGTACTGAGGCAAGTAAAATGAATATCCTGTAGGGATGCACCGAATGTTTGGCCGAAAATAGAAAAAAATTAGGCTCTGTCAATCTTGTCGCCATCTCTCTCTCCCCCTTTGCTCGTGTTTGACATACAGTGTCAATGTTTACATGCACAAAATTTGGTCAATCCGACTGAATTTAATCCGATTGAAGGTTACAACAATACAGTTTACATGCACTCTAAACATTGCAATCTGATTAAAATGTTTGTTTACATGTTCATTCTATATAATCCCAACATTTGTGCAAGCACACAGCCAGGGTTGCCAGCTTCGCGTATCAAAACCATCCTAAAGGACATTCAAAACTAGCCCAAAAGCATCCCAATGACTATTTACACTGTAAAACCTAAAAGTTAACTGAACTCAAACCATTTAAGTAAACCGGTTGCATTAGACATTTAAGTTTTAAAACACATAAATTTAAATACTGTTTAACTGCAATATGCACTTATATTTAAGTAGTGTGAACTTAAATATAAGTGCATAACTGCATATGACTCAATTTGTTTAAGTTCACAGTACTCAAATGTATGTGTTTGAAAACTAATGCAACCAGTTTACTTAAATGGTTTGAGTTAAGTTAATTGTTAGGTTTTACAGTGTAATGAACGAATCCTTTCATCTTTAACCCACAGGGGAAAAAAACACGGAGACAGTATAAACAGTAGCCCAAATCAGAACTCGAAAAAAAGGCAACATGGCAACACCATCCAGCGCACAGTATCTCTCATAGAGGTCACGCTTTATCTCTGGATACATGTACAATGCTGAGTTGGAGAAAGTTGTTCTTAAGACGTTTTCAGAAATAGGCAATGAAAACACTATTTTCAAATGCTTTACGTAGCCTAATGTTATGAAAGTACACATGAACGATATAGAATGTACAGCACGTTGACCCATTAGTTTTTTTTTTTTCGGCTTCGGACAAGAATTTTCCTTTCGGTGCATGCCTAATATCCTGTGTAAAAGACTTCAACGTTGTATTCATGTTTACAGACAAGAACCCTGTGACCCAATTGTTGCGCAACCTTGGCCAGCAGTATACAACCTGCCTGTCTTTCCCCCTGAATTGCAAGCAGCTTTGCAGAGGAAGGACCCTAGCTTTAAGAAGAAAGACAAGTCTCACATCCGTGCATTACTAGTTCAAGTATTGTTCGACAGCATCACCAAGCACACCTGGTGCAGTATTGTATTTCTTGTATTGTATTTTTAACTTGTTGGTTGTTGGGTAGTAAAATCATATATTTTATTATATTTCTAGGTACCCAAGTCATAAAATTTATGGATATGTTTTGGGGAGTTTGATTACCCGCTTTCCATTTTTGAAGGATGGCAGCCGCTCTGGTTATGTATGCACACATTGCTGCTCTTTTAATGCTGTGAAAATATCTAAAAAATTTCACACAGAAAAAAATAATTTTTACAAGAAAGTATGTATCTACAGGATACCTTGTTGGAATGCCTTAGAAACAAGTTTAAAAAGGAAAGGATTCCCTTGGTTAGCTCATCAATCGTCATGGAAATGAAGGAGAAGTATGGGATCAAAAGAAAGAGTGACAGACAAACAGACTCACAGAATCAACATCAAAAGGCAAGTTCAGTTCAATAAATTTCATGTTGAAGGCAGATTAAATGTCTTAACAACATGTTGACTTTATTATTTCAGAATGCAAAATGTAGAAGAGAACCACTGGACAGAATGGCATACAATGATTCTGCTTGTTCAGAGGTATATCAGATTGATATTTCAAAATGAACTATTTTGTAGGGGTGCACCGAAATTTTGCCGAAAATGGCTAGATAGGTTTCGGGCCAAAAATGAATGTCCCCCCCCCCCCCCGCACGCATACTGTACTTTTATCGATCCGAGCCCGGGCACGCTTTCGTCATTGGGATGTGACTTTTTTTAACAAAGCAAGTGCTCTCTTAGCACTGAAACCCATTGTAATGTTAAGTCTGTGTTTTTTATTAGGAGTCGTTTGGTGCACGATGACACACAGCCCTCTCACATCATATTGCTTAGTTGATTTGTCGCGTGTGTAGCTTACATGACATATTAACGTAGCTGCGCACACCACTACTTGCACAGATTGCACACAGGTATTTATCTGTCCCAAACACCAGCAAAGACAGTGAGAGACTTATCAGTGCAGCGTCTCATGTTCATAATGAAAAGAGGAACTGTCGTTAAAGCCCAAAAGCTAATTATCTTCTTAAAAAAAAAACTGCCACGTTTGCTTAACCCAAATAAGTCCCTTGTGGTCGATCTTAAATGCAAAAAAAAAAAATTCTTGTTATTCACAAATAATATCAATGCATCCAGAATAAATCTGAAAATGTTGACACAGAAAAGTAGGCCTGGTACTAGAGCACAAATGCAATACAGAAAAGACATGCTCAATCACACACACACACACACACACACACACAAACAGACACACACAAAGGTATGACTGCCACAGAGAGCATTTTTTACAGAATTTGGCAAAAAACAGCCACAGATGCAAAACAAAGATGTAAAATGCTCACACAGGTGTGTGCGTGCCCACACACATACACGCACAAACACAGACTCACACAAACACACAAAGGCACAGTAAAACTTACACGCACATAAAGACACCCACAAACACAGACAGACAGACAGAGACACACACACACACACAGACAAACACCCTTACATTTAGTCAAATTTCTGTGGCATTTTGTAAAAACAAACATTTCAAAATGCATCAAAAACTACAAAAAAAATTCTACTATTTGAAATTATATTTATTTTTAAATTTCCTTTCTAATGTTTATATAAACATAAATTCACAAAATGTTTCACTAAAGTAGTGATGTGAGCAGTTGGCAACATTCAGTGAAATGAATGGGTCTCTATGGGCAATTGCTGGTCAAAATGATTAATTTCCTAAACAGTAACCATAAAACAGTAACCATAAAACATTTGGTGTTTTTTAAACACCAAATGGTCGAATTCAACACATAACATCTAGATCAATATCTAAAAACAATTTAAATCAAATTTAGATCACAATTTATGTGAATTTTTCATAAAAAATTTATATTTCACAGGCAAGCTAATGGTGTAGTTGAGGAATTGAGTGGCAAACAGGTACAAAAGTACTTCATATCTCCCAAAACAGAGCATTAATGTATAGATGGGAAGTAAACAAAAAAAAAAAAAAAAAAAAATATATATATATATATATATATATATATATATATATATATATATATATACACATAAATATACAGAGGAAAGTTTAACATTTTAACGTTTTTAAAAGAAGCCATTTTCGGCTTCTGTTTCGGTTTTCGGCCAAGTGAATCCTACATTTCGGTTTCGGCCCAGAATTTTCATTTTGGTGCATCACTACTATTTTGTTTTTGTGACTGATAAATATTTACATACTGTGACAATTCCAACCTCAGATTGTGTTGGACCTGGAAGTAATTGGTGAGGATGAGACAAGTTTCCAGCAACACATTAATGCTATCACCCTAGAGTTGCGTAAAAACAACCCCAATTACTCTGAGGTCAAGAACCGGATGAAGCACACTCTTTTCCAAAGAGTACAGATGATGGAGAGGCCTGCATCTGAAGTAATGGAGCAGTTTCCTTTTCTTGGAGTGCCACAGCTTGTGAGTAAACACTGTTACACTTTGTGCCAGGCAGATAATAAAAGTTGGTGTATATAACATTTCTGTGAATTCCTAAAGCTCATTTGGTACAACAATGCAGAAGGGCATCCCATGGAAAGCTCACTATTTTTCTTATTAAACATTCTGTTTCGGAAAATACATCACTGGTCAGATGCAACCTCAAGTTAATGTTGACGTTAAAGAACTTGAAAGTGTGTCATTTGGATATATGCACCTGAAGTAAAAAAGATTTTGTGTTTTAAGATTCTGTATGAAATGACAATGAGGTTCGGAACCGACTTGGTACAGAACATGGAGACATCTTTAAATAAAATGGCCCCAAACATCATCAGGAGTGCCAAAGAAGGGAGTCAAAAAAAACTATATGCCAATCTCATCTCAACAGCAGAGGAAACCACAGAAGGTAACTATATCATAAGCTTGTTCTTTTCCCAATGTAAAGTAGCATTATCTGCATTGTCAATGTAAAGGTTCTAGCACCTATAAATTGTATAAGTCAAAATGTGAAGTAATGTTAGTATTAAAGTTTACCCACAAATGAAAATTGTTATCATTTACTGAATTTCTTCAGCAGAACACAACAGAAGAAATTTCGATCAAGTATGGTAATCGAACAACAACGGTGCCCATTGACCTGCATTGGTTTTGTGTACATTAAATGGCTACCAGCGTTGTTAATTTTTCAAAATCTTTTTTTTTGTGTGTTCTGCTGAAGAGAAGCGTAAAGTGTGTAAAATGTCCCTTTAATTTATTTTTTTACCTAATGTACAATAATTTGTATCTTTGTAGGTCTTGTTAGGAATGCTGCACTTATTTTATTGCCAGCATTATTTAAAGAAAACGCCAGCTTCCTCTACTGTGCAAATAGTGTAAGTATAGTCTTCTGTAATTTCATTAGTATTTGAGGCACTATGGGTTGGATTAGTTTAAGCCAGAACTAGACCTTAGTTTAATTATAAAATATAACTAGTTTTAACAAACATGCCTTACTAAAAACATTACTTGTGTGCATTTTGAAGCAAAAAAGGGGCACTGATGTATTTTAAGATATGTCGGTGCAAGTTGTTTTCAGTTTGGACAGATCTTAAATTTATGTTAATCTAGGACTAGTCTAATCCCTGTCCGGGAAACCACCCCTTTGACATTTAGCCTAGCCCCATTCCTTCCTTAGGATCCAAACAGGGGTGAATTTGGAGCCACCAAACACTTCCATGTTTTTCCTATTTAAAGACCGTTACATGAGTAGTAGTTACATGAGTAAGTATGGTGGCACAAAATAAAACGTGGCAATTTTCTAAGCGGATAAAATATAACTATATTGTATGGTGGATGAGCACTTAGTTTGCAGCACTTCAACCTCGGGCACAGTAAACCATCACTACTGACATTAGTGCCCTTAAAATGCATGCCAGTAATGTTTTTAGTAAGGCATGTTTGGTAAATCTAGTTATATTACCTGACTAAACTAAGACTTAGTCCTGGCTTAAGCTAATCCCTGTCTGGAAAACCACCCCTATATGTTAAAACTTATCTTCTGATGTTAGTGAGAGAAAAATGTAAATATTTACCCAGAGAAGTTGCTATAATTTGGTATACAGCTCCACATCAATTATTATTAGTCTTGTTGGTTCTTGCATGTTGCCTGCCTAGTTGTCATACTTTATCTGTGGGGTCATTTTAAATACAATTGATGGCTTCTATTAATTGGTGAAAAGCACTTAAAAGATTAAATGTTTGTTTTACAGGAACCCAAAGGTCCCACACCAACCATTGTGTTTAACGGCTCTCCAGATCCCCTCAAAGCTGAAAGTGTCAGCATTGTAATGGACAATGTGACAATCATTAAAGAGGCCATCATTGACATGACACAGGCGGTGGAATGCCTCTTTGCAGTTTATTTTCTTTTTAATGTTCGTTTCCCTGTTGCCATTAAGCACACAATGACTTTTATTCGAAAATACATGCTTAAATTGAAATGTCGTCATGAGAAAAAAACACCAATACCTGTGCAAAAAATGTACAATCAACTTCTGTGATTGTAATTCTGTGAATTGTCATCATCTTTCTACATGTTGTAATTTTTTATGAATTATCTCTTCTTTTACTCATTTCATATAAATGTAAATATCTTATCTTTGTTTAAACAAATTGAAAATGCGTAATGGAAGTAATTTAAACAAATGTGTAATGTAGTGTAATTAAATGTTTAATTAAACAGTTTATGTAAATTAAAAATTGTGTGTGTGTGTGTGTGTGTGTGTATATATATAAATATTTAAACCAATTTAAAGTATTGATGTCTGATACAAAATACAGAGATATGATTAAAATGTAGATTCTCTATATAAAATTATTAAATATAAACTATTTTCTGGATTGGTTATTATTTTTTATCAAAAATAAATGTCTCATAATAATAAAGAACCATCTAACTTTGATTTAAATAACCATTTGGAGTTCTTTTTAATGAACCCATTAAAGTGGTTCTATTTAGAACCATTTGGGGTTCCATGTATGAATTTTCTTATTCATATTTAGTGTCTTTTGTGTTGTTATTGTTTTGGCACGAAGTAAAAGTTAATAAAGCAATATTTATATAACGAGTTAATATTAACGAGTTAATTATCTCAAAATTTTGAGATACATTTTTTCTTGAA
Source organism: Paramisgurnus dabryanus (assembly GCF_030506205.2). Classification (NCBI taxonomy): domain Eukaryota; kingdom Metazoa; phylum Chordata; class Actinopteri; order Cypriniformes; family Cobitidae; genus Paramisgurnus; species Paramisgurnus dabryanus. The sequence continues at coordinate 5,039,153 of NC_133344.1, forward strand.
ATAAAATGTATTTGCTCTGTTTTTCTGAATTATTGATTTAATTATCTCAGAATTATGAGATAATTTTTCATAAAAAATTTTTTTGTTGTTTAGATTTAACATGAGCTGACATTACCTCAGGGTCCAAGTTAATTATAATTTTTCAATGAAAATGCAACTTTACAAGAACATTTCTTTTAAATTGTCCCCAAAAGTATGCTCCTAAACTGCTAACAGAAATGATGGATAAAAGTACATTTAAAATATTGGTACATGTATCTAAATCACTTAAAAATGAAAATTTATCCACACATGCATTTGTAACATACATTGTGTAAAAGGCTTATTGTTTTTGGTTAAATTGACCTTAAAGTATACTAACAAAATGTTCAGCCACTCAATATTTATAAAATAATATTTTAAAATAACTGTTTACAGACAGTTTAAGTCTGGTAAAAACAGAAACTGCATATGAAACGTTGCAAACCATTTTGCCATTGTCAAAATGGCAAACTTTGTCCTCATGGTGGAACTATTGAGCATGTGATTTGACACATTTTGGGCCCACTGCAAACAGGGGAACCTAAATAGCATTTGAATGGTCCTGTATCATTATCAACAAATAAAACTGATTATTGAAGCTTGTTATCATGTGTAAATGTTTCTATGGGCTATATTCGGAGTCCATCAATTGAATAATGGGGCATCAAAAATGGGCAAAGTGTAGGCCGATCAATAACACAAAAATACTCAGCATAAAACCCTCAACAATGTCAACTGCACATGTAACAGTCCCTACAACACCAGCTCAACCGAACAGTGCCAAAGCACCATACTGTAGAAAACAGCAGCACGTTAAGTCAATGATTACAATGAAATTCATTATTTATGTAAAAAAAAAATATAAGAACCAGTCATACACTGCAAAAAATTATTTTCAAGAATAAGTGTTCTTAGTATTTTTGTCTTGTTTACATTAAAAATATCAAAAAATTATTAAATTAAGATGCTTTTTCTTGATCTAGTTTTTAGACCGAAATATCAAATTTAAGTGATTTTGTTCATAAAACAAGCAAAAAAATCTGCCAATTGGGTAAGCAATTTTTTCTTGAATTTTTTTTGAATTTAGGGTTTAAGAAAAAATTTACGATTTTTTTTTGCTTACCCCATTTTCAGATTTTTTTTTGCTTGTTTTATGCACAAAATCACTTAAATTTGATATTTTTGGTCTAAAAACTAGATCAAGAAAATGTCCTAAAATAAACTACATTTTTGTTCTGCTTATAATAAAAACTGTTACAGTGGGAGTAATTTCACTCATTATAGACCGTTTCAGCAGTAACAACATAAACAAGCGGCTGTCGTGGTCCGCACGTAACTTCCGGTAAACTCCGCTAAGAATAAATAACAAAGTTCTTTAAACGTAGTTTATTTATATAACAAGCAAAAAACAACACATACACTACCTAGGAAACCAAAACATTTGTTATTTTCGACGAGTGATTTGTTCAAGGGATCAGTTTAGCAACTAGTCAGACCATTAAAAAAACGAAACCGGAAGTAAAGTTCCGACCAGACGTGTTTCTGCGTGCGTCCGATGAAACCGTTTAAATGTATCTCAGCTTTATTAGTGTTTTGTTTTATTATGGTAGGCAGGACTGGAGTGGTAATCGGGCATACTGGGCATTTTTGTTGTGTGCGTACATACATTTAAACCAAAGTAAACACCTGGTTGTATGGTCATGATGTTCTGATTTGAAGTTTTAACTGCTTAACCCTACTAAAAAAAACAATAGACACCATCACAGAAATTCTATTGGTTTTATTGGGAATTTTATTGGTTCTAATGGAATATGGCACAAAACACACTACAGTGTTTTAATGGTAAAAGCTAATGATTCCTATTGGTATTTTAATGGAACCCATTCGAATTTTCTGTAATGGTTTTGTTGTTTTTTCAGCAGGGAAAAAATATCACAAATTTTGCATTTTGGTCTGGTTTTGTTTTTGTAGTGAACAGATGTGATTTACGTTTTTTTACTACCTAAAGAAAACGTGGCAATTGACCTTTAGCCGGCCCCTCCCCCGAAACGACCATTGTCCAATTACACATCACAGCAACCGTTACTATGTGAGCGCCTCCAACAAACATTAACGTCCGTGCCGTGGCGTTTGTAAATCGGACACTAGATAAGTTACCCCGAGAGATTGTATGGAGGAGTTGTGTTCTTTTCATTCCCAAACCCAAAAATACAACGTGAACAGTGCTGGATAAAACTGTGTGGACGGCCCCACTCCCAGTTAAATGTGATGTATTGATGCTTTGTAAATGTTCGTCTGCTCAAAGGTAAGCCTTACAGTTAACTAGTTACAGTGTTGTCTAGATCTACTAACTAGAGGCAAGAACACAAATTGGCCTAAAGTTCTGATTACCATGAATATAATTGCCAGAATGTTAACCTACTCTCTAAGCTAAGTTTAGTGACTTCTTTAGCCAACAATAGTTAACATGTTAGCTAACGCTAGCTACATTACCTGCTGTTGTGTTGGGACTTTCAGCTCCACAACATTAGTTGAACATAGCGCCCTAACAATCAACTTTAAATAATTTGTTTTTATCTTTCATGTAGCATTTTATGAACGGAAAACATACCCCTGAGTTTCACAATCCCGTAAATGCTGTGCAATTTTATCACATTATACTTTTTATTTATTATATTATTTGTTCTGCAACTTTTAAGCCAAAGCAATTTCCTATTTGTACTTCTGGTTATCACCAAAGAAAATAAACCATGATTCATGTACGTTTAGCTAACTAAGATACCCTTGTATTTTAACAAAATAGCTACTCGCAATATACATTAATAGACCATATGAAAGATAACTTACCCGGCAGTGCAAGAGCATGACTGGTCCACAAGGCTGTGCTGGTTGCATTTGAGTAACAGGTGTTGTGTCGAAGTCTGTTCCCCCTATGTTCCCCCTATTTTTCCCTTCAGTGTAGTGTTTTTTTTATTAAAGTTTTAATGGCTACTGAGATGTATATTTGTGCATTTCTGTAATGTATCTGTATTGTTCTTAATGGTAAGTAAATTATTTTTACAGTATGAATCATATTATATGTATAATATATATTTATTATGTATGCAAACATTACATTTTTAAAACAACCAGTAAAGGAAAAAAAAGAAAAAGACAGGTATTTTAAAAGAAATACCTTAATAGAAAAATTTCAAATGTATGAAATATTTAATAAATTGTATTATAGAATACATGATATTATTGCCTTTTAGTATAACCAATTCAAATCTTTAATCTTTCTAAATGTAACGTGATTAAAACGCTATAAAAAACACTACACTGAAGGGAGAAACAGGGTGAACTGAGTTCGACACAACACCTGTTATGTGGTTTCTCATGTTATGCTTGAGACCGGTAAGCATTAGCCTTTATAGTAGTCGTGTCTCCTTCATTGCGTATTTTTATATTTTGAATATATCCCTACCTACATTGCACACTGTAACCCCTTTTGCCTTGATCTGGAGGATATCGCGGAGGTATGATCAAAAAAAGGTCACTGACACGCACGGGTATACCGCTTTCCGTCAAGGCAATCTGTCGCGCTGGTCATTTGTTTGTCTGAAGTAGCAACAGTAACTAAGGGGGGCGGGGCTCGGCGAAAGGCTAATTAGGTATTTTAACGTTTTGCAACATTACCTAATTGAAAATACAACATTGTGAAAAGTTTGTGATTGTAATTTTAATCTGATTACAATCCATTTGTCCTACAAGCTTGATGTTTTGTCTTTATTCTTCAGCAATTATTTTCCCACCCTTTCTTTTAATTTAGTCATTACTTTATACAATACTTCGTAATTATTTCTGGCCATAAAAGAGACGCATACCGGTACTTGTTTTGCTAAATCCATTGTAAAGCAGTGAGCGTCTTCTGTCTCCAGTACAGCAGGAGGCGCTGCAGCTCTTTAGTCCGCAGATAAACTCACTAAAGAAAGAAAGAAAGAGCGCGCGTGTGATGTGTTTGTGTATCCTCAGTGTTTTTCTCTCATGCGTGTTTCCTTGAGTGTAAACAGACTCTTGTCTCTGTGTATTTTAGTGTTGAGATGTGCTGTGCTGTAAATCAGTAGGAACTAATCTGCCCATGCTGGATATATTGATGATTTCATCACAGAAATCTCTCAGGTGAAGAAAGAGGTGGCGTTACTGGAGACAAAGCTTAGGTCAAGAGGAGATCTAGCAATGAATCGATAGGTTTGTACAGCTTAAACATTATTTACCTGAATCAGACAACATCTCATTTCTAATCTTACTGTCTGTGTGTGTTGTCAGGATGTGGATTGTTGTGAATCTTCAGTGTATGTGACTGATGATGGTAGTCTGGATTCAGTGTGGATGAGCAGAGATCAGAGCCGCACACCACAGCCACTGCTGGACTCTAAACTCTCTGAAGAGAAATCCAGACACACACAGGACTCCGAGCTCAGTCTGACTTTACTCTGTTATACTGAGTCAAAGCCCACAGACACTCAGGACACTACAGTGTGTGACAGTAAACAGAGCTTACAGGAGGATCAAACCTCCACAGAGTCTCTGGATTCTGTCTGTAACGCTGGAGAACAGCAGCAGATCCTGCAGACCAAACTGAAGATGTGTTCAGTTAAACTCATCGACTGCACGAACCTCATGATGAAGATTAAAACTGAACCCACAGAAATCAAAACTGAGCCCACAGAAATTAAAACGGAACCTATAGAAATCAAAACTGAACCCACAGAAATCAAAACTGAACCCACAGAAATCAAAACTGAACCCACAAAAGAGGAAGATCGCACTGATGAAGATGATGATTTTATTCCATCAGGTATGTCTCCTCAATTATTATTGTATTTCTAACATTTTTAACTGTCATGTGAGCACCTATTTTGGGTTTTCAGTCAAGTTATCTTTAATACTTATTGTGGAACAGACATGTAGGCTTAAAGGGTTAGTTCACCCCAAAAGTATAATTTTATCATAAATCACTTACCCCTGTGTCGTTCTAAACCCCCAAGTGCTGCGATTGTCTTCACAACACATGTATAGATATTTTTGATGAAAACTGGGAGGCTTCTAGGGTTTCTAGAATGTGACCTAATTTCTCAATAGTGCGGAAAAAAATTGGTTGAACCAGTGCGTCCAGCCTTTCGAGGGATAAAAAGTCTCTCCAACTCTGAAAGACTCCCTGTGGTTCAACAACAGACACACATTAGGTTCATGTCGTGGTCTAAACCAATCAGAGATAGTAAAGGCCGGAGCTTTCTCTCTGATTGGCCGTGATCCAGATATTCCGGTACGTGTGTATTTACAGTTGTGCCTAAAAATATTGGCACCCTGGTAAATATGATCAAATAAGGCTGCGAAAATTCATCTGCATTGTCAATCATTTTAATTTTAAAAAATCACTAAAATGTATCCTTTCATTGGATAATAAGAATTTAAAATGGGTTGAAATATCATTATGAAATGTTTTTCTCTAA